>NC_091341.1:31340168-31380168 GCF_038502225.1 Cherax quadricarinatus | reverse complement strand
CGACACTGAAGGACAGGAGGGTTAGGGGAAATATGATGACGACATACAAAATACTGTGAGGAATTGACGAGGTGGACAGAGACAGGAAGTTTCAGAGATGGGACACAGAAAAAAGGGGTCACAATTGGAAGTTGAGTACTTAGATGAGTCAGAGAGATGCGAGTTGTCAGGAAGTGGAATAGTCTGGCAAGCGACGTAGTGGAGTCAGGAACCATATATAGTTTTAAGACGAGATATGATAATGCTCATGGAGCAGGGAGAGAGGCGTAGGCTTACAAGTTCGAATTTCTCTCGTTGCTGCAATCAAATCAAGAAACATTTTCTGAATGCTGAATCTATGCAGCAGAAAGTTTTGGAAGTTATTGGAACCCATTCCCAGGATGCTGGGAATGGGCAACTGTACATGCCAGTTGTTCCTATAATCCTGCCCTTGATACCGTACACGTGTGTAAAAAATTAAGTCGAATGGGTGAGGATTTTCGTATTATGTGACGAAAATTTGATGGACGAAAACAGGTAACCACTTAAAAATTTTCCTTCGAGGATACCTGGGTAATTCAAAATTTTGAAACATACTGCAAGGAAAAAGTCCAAGCACATTAGAAAAAAATATCTAAAATGCTAAAGCTCTTCTAAACTGCCCTCTGTGTAGCCAGGAAGCTTAAGCAAAGAGAAAAACCTTCGTGAATGGTCTCAACTGTATTAATCGACTTAGACTTGCATGAAGAGATATAGATAAGTTAAACAATGCTGGACAGATTCCACACTCTAATAAACACAACACCACGAAGAACTGAGCTGGTTACAGCAAAAGCATCTTATCCAGTCAAAAAAAAACTTCACTTTATACCATGACTGAAATTTGATGTTATTTTTGGACTAACTTAAGGGAGATTTACTTTCCCTGCTAGGGACGGTGTCACTCTCAACATACGTAAATTAATCTTTTGTGCCATGAAATCCCTTTCTGGGATTGAATTTGAGGTATATCAAGAAGACACACACCTTGCAGAACAAACTTTTATTAGAACAACGTTCCTATGAGTCTTATAGTCACTGCTGTCGGCATTATGCTATTTAGTTCCATTAACTATGTAACTGGAGAGCTCTCAGTCTCATTCATCATATGACGAATTAGACGTGTGCAGCATCTGGATATTTTTACTCTGTAGACTTTATCAATAAAATACATGGACATGATGTGATGACTGTGGAAATATGTACAGAGGACAGTGGGAGACGAGCCAGTCATTTTTTCAGCCTTGGAGCAGGTGATGAACACCTTAGTCTTGTAGAACCTGAAGCATGGGCAGGAAGAGTGGTTCTTATAAACTGGAGTTAGATGAAGAGCAGCAGACGAAGGTATTGCCACTGGTAGGCGGGAGTCCCCAGTGGAAGTAGGTCATGCCCAGAAGACGGGTCAAGAGTTAACAAGCAGGTTATGGTGATGTCCTCTACACCGAGATTCCTTGATGCTGCTGTGTCTGACAAGTTGTGTATTAATGGAATGAAACACGTGCAACATCTGGGTATCTTTAGTTGTAGACTTTTCGCCATCCAGTGGCTTAATACAATACATGGATACAACAGCAGACAGTGGAAAACAAGGTAATCAGTCCCTCAGACTAGAAGCAGAAGACATCAGCCTAAGTAGGGAGGACATCACACGACCTACTTACGAACTCTTGGCCCGACTATTGGGCATGACCTACTTCCAGAGGGCAGTCCCTCTTACCAGTAACAATACCTTCGTCTGCTACACTTCATCTGTCTATAATTCAAGCACAACTACGGTGCTCATCGCCTACTCCTAGGATGAGGGCCTGATTACCTCAGCTTCCACTGTCTGTATATATTTGTACAGTCTACACTTTCTGTCCATATATTGTACTGATAAAGCCACAGGATAATGAAATGTCTACATAGTAAAGATGCCCAGATGACATCATCTTGTCGGCACTGTATACCACTGATATACATAACATAATATACATGTGTGCTTGTACAGTGTTGTGTCACATTATTTGCATTCAACTTCTATAGCTTATTTAACTTACATTTTATACTTACACTTGAGTCCTCTTCTGTTTTTCAGATTCTGTTTGACAACCACAAGACCGCAGTTGGTGTCCACTTCCTACACCAGGGAAAGGTATGCTAGTCAGACAGTACATCGTGTTGCTGTTCCTAACCCAAAAACACTTGAAATGGATGCTAAATAGGATGACCTATTTAGCAGTTAGGTTAGATTTGGTAAGATTAGGCAAGTGTTTCCTGACGCGAGTCTTAGTCTTATGACGAACCGCAGCTGGAATTTTTTATTTGACCGAAGCCTACCACTGACGGCGTACTGGTCCATCATTTAAAAATTATGGTTATGATTATACCCATGTTATCACTACACTATGCCTCGGAGAAAGAAGGCACATGTGAAGTGGTCGCTGCTCATATGGATCTGTGACGGGTCGTGAAAGGAGCGACCGCTGCAATCAGGCATCTTTTTCACAGTAACATCGTTGAATCGTGGTTAATAACATTATTATACAATCTTAATGCTGACCAAATCTATTAGCATGACCTACTTCCAACTGAGGCTCCTCTTACCTGTGACATTATCTTCAAGTGCTTCACCTTAACTATCTGCAGTTTATGAGTGCCCATCCTTGGGTATCTACTGCACTCCTATCATGGCTGAGGGACCGATCACTTCAGACTACCTCGTAATAATAATAAATCTATTTCTACAAGTACATGTACAAGGAATACAGATCATAGCTGACATCAATGACATACTACTATATAGAAAGCCACTTGTTATGCTGAACATTTCCCGCAAATTAGGTCAGTTTTGTCCCAGGTTGGGACCCACACCTGTCGACTTACACCCAGGTACCCATTTTAATCTGATGGATGAACAGGGACAGCAGGTGTCTTATGGAAACACGTCCCTAATGTTTTCCAGCCGTACCGAAGGAGATTCGAACCCCGGACCTCAGTGTGTGAGCTGAGTGCTCTAGCAATCGAGCTATCGTCTCAAGTAATTACTTTTTGTGTTGCATTAATAAAGCTGCTGATTAACGAAACTTCTCAACAGTACAGACACCGTAGTGCTGCACATAACACTTATTCATATACTAATCAGGTGTTTACCATTAACAAAGTAAGATGGATATTGCGCAGTAATAATGCTTTCATTGATTCAGAGAAATTTAATTAATTTCTGGGAAATTAATCAAAGAATTAATCAGGAATAATCCAAGAATGGGAGAGTAGCTTGACCGGTTTTATTATTAAAATCCAAACAGTGTTCGCATCGCTATTGGGCCGTGCGGACATGCTGCGCGGTAGCTCCTGATTGAGTTGGCTTTTGCGCAGTGGTGACGTGTACTTAGCTCTGTGAAGACCTGTTTGCGCGCTCTCTACGAATTGAAGCAAGATGCCCTCCATCGACCAACTTTACCAACAGCTTAAGGAAGAATTGAGGATGGCGAAGATGGAAATTCGGCGACTGACCGAGGAAAACAAGAAGATTCGTAGTAGTCCTCCTGTTTTGAGTCCTCAGGTCAAGAAGGGAAACTGGTCAGTGGCTGGACAGCAGGGAACGAAGTTGACGATCAAGAAGACGAATGGAAAGGTAGAAACGATGAAGAAGAAAGAGACTGCCGTGGAAACTGTTGTGGAAACATCTAATACATTCTCAGTGCTACCCGACGAATGTGAGTCGACTACTGGGAATGTCACAACGAAAGACATTAAGGAAGGTAAGAATATTGTTGTTGTTGGGGATAGCCAAGTTAGGTATATGGATAGGGCGTTCTGCTTGAAGGACAGGAGTAGGAGACAGAGAGTTTGCTTTCCTGGGGCTGGGATGGAGGATATTGTTAGCCGTCTGGATGACATCATGAGAGGTAATGGGAGCAATCCTATTATCTGTCTCAGTGCTGGAGGCAACGATGTTGGCAGACGTAGGAGTGAAGACCTGATTAGCAGGTATAGGTCAGCAATAGAAATAATTAGGAGTAAGGGTGGCAACCCTGTCATATGTGGTGTTTTGTCAAGGAGAGGAGTTGGAAATGAATGGTTGTCCAGGGCAATTGGTGTCAATTGCTGGCTGGACAAATACTGTAAGGAAAATGCGGTAACATTCATTGACAACTGGGACCTCTTCTATGGCAGAAATGACATGTATGCCAGGGATGGGGTTCACTTATCTAGGTCTGGGGTGGTAGCACTGGCAACTGCAGTGCAGGGAGCAGTTAGGACATTAAACTAGGAATAGTTAGTGGTATGGGTTTTGGCAGGAAAACAGTGAAGTCCCAGTGTAGTAACATTACGAGTTCTAGGGGAACTAGTAATAAGCAGAACGAGGTAGATATTGAAAAGCCAGGGACTTTGGGTGATAAGGACAGTAATAGGTTTAGTAGAAAAACAGAAATGAGCAGGAAGGGTAAAGAGAAAGGAGAGTCTTTCAATGTTCATTATGCTAATTGCCGTAGTGCTAGGAATAAGATGGACGAGTTGAGATTAGTTGCTAGTGCCGGTAACATTGATGTATTTGCCTTAACTGAGAAGTGGTTTAATTAAAAAAGTCGGGACATGCCTGCGGAGTGTCATATTCAGGGTTTTAAATTGTTCCAAGTAGATAGAAGTATCGGGAAGGGGGGTGGGGTGGCACTGTATGTCCGAGATTGCTTGAACTGTTGCATAAAAACGGGTATTAAGTCTGAAGTAACACATACAGAGTCTGGAAAGAATTTTCAGAGGGGCATGAAAAACTGATTTTAGGAGTGATATACCGTCCCTCAAACTTAGATAGGGACCAAGGGAGACTACTATGGGAGGAAATTGTTAAGGCCACAAGGTACGATAATGTAGTAATTCTAGGAGACTTAACGTTAGTCATATTGATTGGAATTTCTTGACTGGGAATTTAGAATCATACGACTTCTTAGAAGTAGTTCAGGATTGTTTTTTGAAGCAGTTTGTGACAGAACCTACAAGGGGAAATAAACTGCTTGACTTAGTTATGGCAAACAATGAATCCCTTGTTAATAATTTAGAAGTTTCAGAGGAACTGGGTGCTAGCGACCACAAATCAATTACATTTAGAATTGAATGGAAGTACGATAGTAGCGATAACTCAGTAACAGTCCCAGATTTTCGCTTAGCAGATTACGATGGGCTTAGAGAACACTTATCATCTGTTGACTGGGGTAACGAAGAGAGCTATCAATATGACAGTTTTCTGAACACTATACATGCTGCTCAAAGAACGTTTATCCTATATAAAGAAATTAGATCAAATGGATGAATAATAGGCTCAAATATCTACTAGGGCATAAGAAAGGAATTTATAGGCGTATCAAAAGAGGTGAGGGTCATCTTATGAATCAGTATATTGACATTAAGAGGGACATTAAAAAGGGGATAAGAAAAGCTAAAAGGGACTATGAAATTAAAGTTGCTAGGGATTCTAAAACTAACCCAAAAAGTTTTTTCCAGGTCTATAGAACAAAAGTTAGAGATAAGATAGGTCCCCTTAAAAATAAATATGGGCACCTTACTGACAAAGAGAATGAAATGTGCTCGATTTTAAATAATTATTTTCTCTCAGTTTTTACACAGGAAGACACTAACAATATTCCAGTAATTAATTTTTATAGTGGGCTAGAAGATAAATTATGTAACATCACAGTCACTAGTGAAATGGTTGTGAAGCAGATAGACAGACTGAAGCAAAATAAGTCGCCGGGTCATGATGAGGTTTTTTTCAAGGGTTCTTAAGGAATGCAAAATTGAACTCTGTGAACCATTAACTAATATTTTTAATTTATCTCTTCAAACAGGTGTAGTGTCTGATATGTGGAAGATGGCTAATGTAATTCCTATTTTTAAAACAGGGAACAAGTCGTTACCGTCAAATTACCGCCCAATAAGCCTGACCTCAATTGTAGGCAAATTACTAGAGTCAATTATAGCTGAGATTATAAGAAGCCATCTCGATAAGCATAGCTTGATTAATGATACTCAGCATGGATTCACAAGAGGCCGGTCTTGTCTAACTAATTTATTAACTTTCTTCAGTAAAGCTTTTGAGGCTGTTGACCACGATAAAGAATTTGATATTATTTACTTAGATTTTAGTAAGGCTTTTGATAGAGTTCTGCACCATAGACTGTTAAAGAAAGTAGCAGCTCATGGCATTGGGGGAAAAGTGCTCTCGTGGATCGAGTCATGGCTCACTGACAGGAAGCAGATTATTATTATTATTATAATCAAAAAGAAGCGCTAAGCCACAAGGGCTATACAGCACAGGAAGCAGAGAGTGTCCATAAATGGGTTAAATCCGAGTGGGGATCTGTAACAAGTGGCGTTCCACAGGGATCAGTCTTGGGCCCGTTGTTGTTTATAATATATATCAATGATCTTGATGAGGGAATTACTACCTGGAGAGTTTACCTGGAGAGAGTTCCGGGGGTCAACGCCCCCGCGGCCCGGTCTGAGACCAGGCCTCCTGGTGGATCAGAGCCTGATCAACCAGGCTGTTGCTGCTGGCTGCACGCAAACCAACATACGAGCCACAACCCGGCTGATCCGGAACTGACTTTAGGTGCTTGTCCAGTGCCAGCTTGAAGACTGCCAGGGGTCTGTTGGTAATCCCCCTTATGTGTGCTGGGAGGCAGTTGAACAGTCTCGGGCCCCTGACACTTATTGTATGGTCTCTTAACGTGCTAGTGACACCCCTGCTTTTCATTGGGGGGATGGTGCATCGTCTGCCAAGTCTTTTGCTTTCGTAGTGGGTGATTTTCGTATGCAAGTTCGGTACTAGTCCCTCTAGGATTTTCCAGGTGTATATAATCATGTATCTCTCCCTCCTGCGTTCCAGGGAATACAGGTTTAGGAACCTCAAGCGCTCCCAATAATTGAGGTGTTTTATCTCCGTTATGCGCGCCGTGAAAGTTCTCTGTACATTTTCTAGGTCGGCAATTTCACCTGCCTTGAAAGGTGCTGTTAGTGTGCAGCAATATTCCAGCCTAGATAGAACAAGTGACCTGAAGAGTGTCATCATGGGCTTGGCCTCCCTAGTTTTGAAGGTTCTCATTATCCATCCTGTCATTTTTCTAGCAGATGCGATTGATACAATGTTATGGTCCTTGAAGGTGAGATCCTCCGACATGATCACTCCCAGGTCTTTGACGTTGGTGTTTCGCTCTATTTTGTGGCCAGAATTTGTTTTGTACTCTGATGAAGATTTAATTTCCTCATGTTTACCATATCTGAGTAATTGAAATTTCTCATCGTTGAACTTCATATTGTTTTCTGCAGCCCACTGAAAGATTTGGTTGAAGTCTGCCTGGAGCTTTGCAGTGTCTGCAATGGAAGACACTGTCATGCAGATTCGGGTGTCATCTGCAAAGGAAGACACGGTGCTGTGGCTGACATCCTTGTCTATGTCGGATATAAGGATGAGGAACAAGATGGGAGCGAGTACTGTGCCTTGTGGAACAGAGCTTTTCACCGTAGCTGCCTCGGACTTTACTCTGTTGACGACTACTCTCTGTGTTCTGTTAGTGAGGAAATTATAGATCCATCGACCGACTTTTCCTGTTATTCCTTTAGCACGCATTTTGTGCGCTATTACGCCATGGTCACACTTGTCGAAGGCTTTTGCAAAGTCTGTATATATTACATCTGCATTCTTTTTGTCTTCTAGTGCATTTAGGACCTTGTCGTAGTGGTCCAATAGTTGAGACAGACAGGAGCGACCTGTTCTAAACCCATGTTGCCCTGGGTTGTGTAACTGATGGGTTTCTAGATGCGTGGTGATCTTGCTTCTTAGGACCCTTTCAAAGATTTTTATGATATGGGATGTTAGTGCTATTGGTCTGTAGTTCTTTGCTGTTGCTTTACTGCCCCCTTTGTGGAGTGGGGCTATGTCTGTTGTTTTTAGTAACTGTGGGACGACCCCCGTGTCCATGCTCCCTCTCCATAGGATGGAAAAGGCTCGTGATAGGGGCTTCTTGCAGTTCTTGATGAACACAGAGTTCCATGAGTCTGGCCCTGGGGCAGAGTGCATGGGCATGTCATTTATCGCCTGTTCGAAGTCATTTGGCGTCAGGATAACATCGGATAGGCTTGTGTTAATCAAATTTTGTGGCTCTCTCATAAAAAATTCATTTTGATCTTCGACTCTCAGTCTGGTTAGCGGCTTGCTAAAAACTGAGTCATATTGGGACTTGAGTAGCTCACTCATTTCCTTGTTGTCATCTGTGTAGGACCCATCTTGTTTAAGTAGGGGCCCAATACTGGACGTTGTTCTCGATTTTGATTTGGCATAGGAGAAGAAATACTTTGGGTTTCTTTCGATTTCATTTATGGCTTTTAGTTCTTCCCGCGATTCCTGACTCCTAAAGGATTCTTTTAGCTTAAGTTCGATGCTTGCTATTTCTCTGACCAGTGTCTCCCTACGCATTTCAGATATATTGACCTCTTTTAGCCGCTCTGTTATTCTTTTCCGTCGCCTGTAAAGGGAGCGCCTGTCTCTTTCTGTTTTACATCTACTCCTCCTTTTTCTTAGAGGAATAAGCCTTGTGCATACATCGAGTGCTACCGAGTTAATCTGTTCTAGGCATAAGTTGGGGTCTGTGTTGCTTAGTATATCTTCCCAGCTTATATCGGTTAGGACTTGGTTTACTTGGTCCCACTTTATGTTTTTGTTATTGAAGTTGAATTTGGTGAATGCTCCCTCGTGACTAATCTCATTATGTCGGTCTGGGGCTCCGCGCATACATGACTGAACCTCAATTATGTTGTGATCTGAGTATATTGTTTTTGATATGGTGATATTTCTTATCAGATCATCATTGTTAGTGAAGATGAGGTCTAGTGTATTCTCCAGTCTAGTAGGCTCTATTATTTGCTGGTTTAAATTGAATTTTGTGCAGAGATTTAAAAGCTCGCGTGAGTGTGAGTTTTCATCAGAGCTGCCTCCTGGTGTTATTACTGCAACAATATTATTTGCTATATTCCTCCATTTTAGGTGCCTTAAGTTGAAATCCCCCAGGAGCAAGATGTTGGGTGCAGGAGCTGGAAGGTTTTCCAGACAGTGGTCAATTTTTAACAGCTGTTCCTGGAATTGCTGGGATGTTGCATCCGGAGGCTTGTAGACTATCACAATGACTAGGTTTTGGTTCTCGACCTTTACTGCTAAAACTTCCACTACATCATTTGAGGCATTTAGCAGTTCTGTGCAAACAAGTGACTCTGCAATGTACAGGCCAACCCCCCCCTTTTGCCTGTTCACTCTGTCACATCTGTATAGGTTGTAACCTGGGATCCATATTTCATTGTCCAAGTGATCCTTTATGTGGGTCTCAGTGAAAGCCGCGAACATTGCCTTTGCCTCTGCAAGCAGTCCACGGATGAAAGGTATTTTGTTGTTTGTTGCTGGCTTTAGACCCTGTATATTTGCAAAGAAGAATGTTATCGGACTGGTGGGATTGTTGGTACTGGGGGGGGATTTTTTTTCCGGCATTAGTATCTGTATCTGTTGGTTTGGAGTGGAGGCCATCGACTGTGGTTCCACTCCAGATATTGATATGAGCAAATTCGCTGATGACACAAAGATAGGTAGGATAATTGATTCAAACGTAGATGTTATGGAACTTCAGGAGGATTTAAACAAACTCTATTTTTGGTCAGATAGTGATATGAGCAAATTCGCTGATGACACAAAGATAGGTAGGATAATTGATTCAAACGTAGATGTTATGGAACTTCAGGAGGATTTAAACAAACTCTATTTTTGGTCAGAAAAGTGGCAGATGCAGTTCAATGTAGATAAATGCAAGGTTCTGAAGCTTGGGAGTGCCCATAACCCTAGCACTTATAAGTTAAATGATGTAGAACTTAGCCATACAGATTGCGAAAAGGACTTGGGGGTTATGGTGAGCAGCAACCTTAAACCAAGACAGCAATGCCTAAGCGTACGTAATAAGGCAAATAGATTACTGGGATTTATATCAAGAAGTGTAAGCAACAGAAGTCCAGAGGTCATACTGCAGCTTTATACATCATTAGTAAGGCCTCACCTAGATTATGCAGCTCAGTTCTGGTCTCCGTATTACAGAATGGACATAAATTCGTTAGAAAACATTCAGCGTAGGATGACTAAATTAATACATAGCATTAGAAATCTTCCTTATGAAGAAAGATTGAAGACTCTAAAGTTACTTTCACTTGTTAGACGAAGAATGAGGGGAGACCTGATCGAAGTGTATAAGTGGAAGATAGGTATTAATAAAGGGGATATTAATAAGGTCTTGAGGATGTCTCTCCAAGAGAGAACCCGCAGTAATGGATTTAAATTAGATAAGTTTAGATTTAGAAAGGACATAGGAAAGTATTGGTTTGGAAATAGGGTAGTTGATGAATGGAACAGTCTACCTAGTTGGGTTATTGAGGCTGGTACTTTGGGTAGTTTCAAATTTAGGTTGGATAAGTACATGAGTGGGAGGGGTTGGATTTGAGTGGGACTTTCACATCAGAGCTTATTTCTTGGGTGGCATTGAAAATTGGGTTGGGCAAATGTTTTGTTAGTGGGATGAATTGTAAAGGACCTGCCTAGTATGGGCCAACAGGCCTCCTGCAGTGTTCCTCCTTTCTTATGTTCTTATGTAAACCCACAAGGGCCATACATCCCTGCAGGGTAGGGTGTGTAAAATCTTTAATATGCTTTACCTGATGCCTGAGTAGAGTATATAACAGAGGTAGAGTTAGTAAGGACGGTGTTACGTGCTAAAGGAAGTGTAATCAAAGGTTGTGTAATAAATATGTTGCTATCAAAAAGTCGGAGAGTTGGTGTCAAAGGTGGAGTTGTCAGTGACAACTCTGTGACGATGTTGGTAGTCTACTGTGTGTGCCTGCTGGTAAACAGGACCTGTCCAACAGGATATGGCAAACTGAAACTGGAACCTGATAATTCTCAAAGTGGAATTTGATGCGTCTTCATTAGATACCCATGAGTGAGAAGTGTGTGCCCGATGAGAGGATGGGAAAGCGTAGTCTCCCAACCATGACATAGATGATGGGAAGACCAGGATCCTAAATTTACGCGGCGTTGATAGAATGTAGTTTATGAATCAACTTAGACCAATGTTGTTGCTAATGGTTGCTAGAGATAACCCTTATATGAAACGGGAAGGTCATGTACCGCTGACCGCACAGCAGAGTCCTCCTGCTCATTGCTCTGAACATCAACGTGTACCGCTGACCGCACAGCAGAGTCCTCCTGCTCATTGCCCTGAACATCAACGTGTACCGCTGACCGCACAGCAGAGTCCTCCTGCTCATTGCCCTGAACATCAACATGTACCGCTGACCGCACAGCAGAGTCCTCCTGCTCGTTGCCCTTAACATCAACATGTACCGCTGACCGCACAGCAGAGTCCTCCTGCTCATTGCCCTGAACATCAACATGTACCGCTGACCGCACAGCAGAGTCCTCCTGCTCGTTGCCCTTAACATCAACAATGTGTTCAGCAGAAAACGATTTCTTTGTGTTTGCCAGAAATGAGATGTAACCAATGTTGTATACGAAGAACTAGGGGATGAGACGAATAAAATAAATTTGATAGCTTGTAAAGCACTAAAGGAGTGTGAAACAAGCACAGCACTTGTGCCGTGCCGTGTGCCGTGTTCTTTCGTGTTTTTTCACGGTCTCTCTTGCGTACTAGAACTTTAAATTGTGCCAGTGAACTTATAAGATATATCCCTCCAGCACTTGGAACTAATCTTGCAGATAATAATATCTACTGAGTCAAAAAAGGAGAATCAGTGTACAATAACGCAGCATAACCATACTCTCAGAGGGGAACTTTAGGCCTATCTTGCCGGTGGAAATATTTGAACTTTTTTGTCAGAGGAATGACAGTCTCCCTGAAATAGTGTGTTATACATAGTGTTATTGTGTGTACCACAGTGGTACCCTAGTATATGGATAATAAATGATAAGGTGAAATTTAAAACTGAAGTGTTAGGCCCAAAGAGACAGGTTCATGTTGTAAACAGGTGCCAGCAGTCGTCAGAACCCTCCTACGCAGGTCTGCTAATGTACCTAACTTATAATTAGTGATTCCAGGGAGTAAAACATTCCTGTTGAAATACGAAGAGGTGCAAAATCTCCAGGAAATACGAAAAGCAGAGGCGTCGCTAGAGTTAGTGTCACCCGGGGCGGAATCTCTGGCGTCACCCGGGGCGGAATCTCTGGCGTCACCCGGGGTGGAATCTCTGGCGTCACCCGGGGCGGAATCTCTGGCGTCACCCGGGGCGGAATCTCTGGCGTCACCCGGGGTGGAATCTCTGGCGTCACCCGGGGCGGAATCTCGGGCGTCACCCGGGGCGGAATCTCTGGCATCACCCGGGGCAACATCTTTGGTGTCGCCCCCCATGAAATTCAAGGGCGGGGGAATGGGGGGGGGTAAAATCCAGTAACGTTACTACTGCATGACCAGTAACGTCACTACTGCATGACCAGTAACGTCACTACTGCATGACCAGTAACGTCACTACTGCATGACCAGTAACGTCACTACTGCATGACCAGTAACGTCACTACTGCATGACCAGTAACGTCACTACTGCATGACCAGTAACGTTACTACTGCATGACCAGTAACGTCACTACTGCATGACCAGTAACGTCACTACTGCATGACCAGTAACGTCACTAGTGTTGTCCTGGAGGAAAGTGCAGAGGGCGCTAGTGTTGTCCTGGAGGAAAGTGCTCCAGAGGGTCCTAGTGATGTCTTAGAAGACAGCGCTCGTGAGGGTACTAGTGTTGTCCTGGAGGACACTTAAGACAACCTTATTTAGTCCACAGAGGTTCAAAATAAAGATACTGCTGGAGATGGATCAAAATGGGATGATGCCTCAGGGAACAGTGTTGACACACTACCAGCAAAACCTGGTGGAAGCACTGATGTCCATACAGGGGTAAAAGATATTGAGGAAACAGGAAAAATAAATGCACCAGCAGTGAATGCAGCTACAATAAATCCTAGCAAACAGAAGTACAATCTATGTAAATACTGTGCCTTGGGCATCTACAGGCACGGTATATCTGGTAAAACAGGTGGGACATGCACCTTTGACCATCCAAAAATGCCGCACCCACATGACAACAGGAGAGTGCAACTTCTCTTCTTTCAACTTATTTCACCCAGAAATGTGTCACTCATCAATCCATGAAAGAAAATGGTACAATGCATACTGCTAGGCACATCTAAAGAGGGCTAGAAGACACAGACCAGCCAGACTATGGGAAACAAAAGAGAGGAGCCACACCCTCTCAAGAGACAGAGGTTTTAAGGGCCAGAAGGGAAAAAAGACTGGCAAGAAATGACAATAATCCTACACCACCTGAAAACACTTCTGAAGCAGAGGCACGGACATTGGCCTTCACTCCAGAACAACAGATATTAGAGCCAGCATATAAAACCTCCCTAAATTCCACCAATACGACATTTGTCTTTGCAAACATATAGGGTCTAAAGCCGTCAAAAAACAAGAAAATTCCTTACATCAAGGGACTACTCACGGAGTTAAATGCAATGTTTGCAGCATTCACAGAGACCCACATAAAAGATCATTATGACAACGAAATATGGGTCCCAGGTTATAACCTATTCCGATGCGACAGACTAAACAGGAAACAAGGGGAGGTTGGCCTGCATGTCACAGAGTCGCTCATTTGCACAGAACTACTAAACACCTCAAATGATGTAGTTGAAGTTTTGGCGGTAAAGATCGAAAACCAAAACCTTGTCATTGTGGTAGTATACAAGCTTCCCGACGCAACTTCCCAGCAATTCCAGAAGCAGCTTGAGAAAATTGACCACTGTCTGGAAAATCTCCCAACTCCTGCCCCAAACATCTTACTACTGGGAGATCTCAGCCTGAGACACCTAAAATGGAGGAGTATAGCAAACAATGTTTTAGCAGAGATCACCCCAGGAGGCAGCTCAGATGAAAATTCACACACACACGAACTATTAAATCTCTGCAACATATTCACCTTAAACCAACAAATAGTAGAGCCCACAAGACTAGAAAATATGCTGGACCTCATCTTCACTAACAATGATGATCTGATACGTAATATAACTGTATCAAAGACAATTCACTCAGATCACAACATAATAGAGGTACAGACATGTATGCACAGGACTCCAGACCAGCAAAATGTGAGCAGTCATAAAGGTCTCTTCACAAAATTCAATTTCAATGACAAAAACATACAATGGTATCAAGTAAACAACAAACATGGATCCGAACATTTGCCTTGAAAAAATGAATTCTGTGGTTCTTGAGATCTGCTCAAGACACATTCCACTAACAAAAAGAAAGAGAAGATGTAAACTAGAGAGAGTTGTTTCCTATACAGATGAAGGCGAAGAGTCACAGAGCTGCTGAGTGGGGTCAATATATCTGAAATACGAAGGGAGGCACTAGTCAATGAAACTGCAAATATCGAACTTAAGCTGAAGGAATCTTATAGGAGACAAGAATCCCAGGAAGAACTAAAAGCCATAAAGGAAATTGAAAAAAAAGAAATAGTTCTTCTCTTATGCCAAATCTAAGGGAATAACAACATCCACTGTTGGGCCGCTGCTTAGGCAGGATTGGATATACACAGATGATTGCCAAAAAATGAGTGAGATACTAAAGTCCCAATATGATTCAATGTTCACCTATCCACTGCCCACTCTAAGGGTCGACAATCCAAATGAATTCTTTATGAACGAAACCCAAAATTTGGTCATCCCAAAACTCTCGGATATTACTCTAACTTCACAAGATTTTGAGGAGGCAATTAATGACATGCCCATACACTCTGCCCCAGACCCAGACTCGTGGAACTCCGTGTTCCTCAAGAATTGCAAGAAGCCCCTATCGCGTGCCTTCAGCATTTTATGGAGAGGGAGCATGGACACAGGGGTCATCCCACACACACTAAAAACAACAGACATAGCCCCACTCGACAACGGTGCCAGTAAAGCAATTGCAGAGAACTACAGACCGATAGCACTAACATCCCATATAATAAAAATCTTTGAGAGGGTTCTAAGAAGCAAGATAGCCAACCACCTAGATACCCAAGAGTTACACAACTCAGGGCAACACGGGTTTAGAGCAGGTCGCTCCTGCCTGTACCAGCTACTGGACTACTATGGCAAGGTCCTGGATGCTGTAGAAGATAAACAAAATACACATGTAGTATACACTGACTTTGCAAAAGCTTTCGACAAGTGTGACCATGGTGAAATACCACACAAAATGCGGGATAAAGGAATAACGAAAAAGTTGGTAGATGGATCTACAACTTCCTGACAAATAGAACACAGAGTAATAGTAAACAGTAAAGTCCCAGGCAGCCACGGTAAAAAGCTCTGTTCCACAAGGCACAGTACTCGCTCCCATTTTATTCCTCATCCTCATATCGGGCATAGACAGGGATATAAGCCACAGTGCGGTGTCTTACTTTGCAGATGACACCCGAATTTGCATGACATAGTCCTCCATTGCAGACACTGCAAGGCTCCAGGTGGACATCAACCAAATCTTTAAATGAGCTGCAGAAAACAATATGAAGTTCAATGATCAGAAATTCCAATTACTCCGATATGGAAAACGTGAGGAAATTAAAATTTCATCGGAGTATAAAGCAAATTCCAACCACACAATAGAGCGAAAAACTAATGTCAAAGACCTGGGAGTGATCATGTCGGAAGATCTCACCTTCAAGGACCATAACATTGTATCAATCGCATCTGCTAGAAAAATGACAGGATGGATAATGAGAACCTTCAAAACCAGGGATGCCAAGCCAATGATGACACTCTTCAGGTCACTTGTTCTATCTTAGATGGAATATTGCTGCACACTAACAGCACCTTTCAGGGCTGGTGAAATTGCTGACCTAGAAAATGTACAGAGAACCTTCACAGCACAAACTGTGATAAACCACCTCAGTTAACTTGACTCATGAAATCATAATGACACGGTGGCTAACACGACGGTCTGGAGTTTTGAGACTCTCTGATCGCGGGTTCTATCCCCGCCAGTGGCAAAGTTTTCTTTTTCCACCTCAGTTACTGGGAACACTTGAAGTTCCTGAACCTGTACTCCCTAGAACGCAGGAGGGAGAGATACATGATTATATACACTTGGAAAATCCAAGAGGGACTAGTACCAAACTTGCACACGAAAATCACTCACTACAGAAGCAAAAGACTCGGCAGAAGGTGCAACATCCCACCAATGAAAAGAAGGGGTGCCACTAGCACGATAAGAGACAACACAATAAGTGTCAGGAGCCCAAAACTGTTCAACTGCCTCCCATCATACATCAGGGGGATTACCAATAGACCCCTGGCTGTCTTCAAGCTGGTACTGGACAGGCACCTAAAGTCAGTACTTGATCAGCCGGGTGGTGGTTCGTATGTTGGATTATGTGCGATCAGAGGTAACAGCCTGGTTGATCAGGCCCTGATCCACCATGAGGCCTGGTCACAGACCGGGCCGCGGGGGCGATGACCACCGGAACTCTCTCCTGGGGTGTACATTATTTATATATATATATATATATATATATATATATATATATATATATATATATATATATATATATATATATATACATACATATGCATGTGTGTGTGTGTGTGTGTGTGTGTGTGTGTGTGTGTACGTACTCACCTAATTGTACTCATCTAATTGTGGTTGCAGGGGTCGAGACTCAGCTCCTGGCCCCGCCTCTTCACCGACCGCTACTAGGTCCTCTCTCCCCCTGCTCCATGAGCTTTATCATACCTCGTCTTAAAACTATGTATAGTTCCTGCCTCCACTACATCGCTTGCCAGACTATTCCACTTCTTAACTACTCTATAACTGAAGAAATACTTCCTAACATCCCTTTGACTCATCTGAGTCTTCAGCTTCCAATTGTGACCCATCTCTGGAACCTCCTGTCTCTGTCCACCTTGTCTATTCCACGCAGTATTCTGTATGTCGTCATCATGTCTCAACTGACCCTCCTGTCCTCCAGTGTTGTCAGGCCGAGTTCCCTTAACCTTTCTTCATAGGACATTCCCCTTAGCTCTGGAACTAGACTTGTTGCAAACCTTTACTCTTTCTCTAATTTCTTGACGTGTTTGACCAGGTGTGGGTTCCAAACTGGTGCTGCGTACTCCAGTATGGGCCTGACGTACACAGTGTATAAAGTCTTGAACGATTCCTTACTGAGGTACCGGAACGCTATTCTCAGGTTTGCCAAGCACCCATATGCCGCAGCAGTTTTCTGGTTAATGTGTGCTTCTGGCGATGTACTCGGTATTATTCTCACTCCAAGGTCTTTCTCCTTGAGTGAAGTTTGCAGCCTTTGGCCACCTAGCCTATGCTCTGTCTGCAGTCTTCTTTGCCCTCCTCCAATCTTCATGACTTTGCATTTGGCGGGGCTAAATTCTGGGAGCCAGTTTCTGGACCACACATCCAGCCTGTCCAGGTCTCTTTGTAGACCTGTCTGGTTCGCGTCTGATTTAATTCTCCTCATTAACTTCATGTCATCTGCAGACAGGGACACTTCTGAGTCTATCCCTTCCGTCATGTCGTTCACATATACCAAGAATAGCACTGGTCTCAGGACTGACCCCTGTGGGACCCTGCTCGTCACTGGCGCCCACTGTGATACCTCATCACGGACCATGACTCGCTGTTGCCTCCCTGTTAGGTATTCTCTGATCCATTGCAGTGCCCTTCCTGTTATACATGCCTGTTCCTCTAGCTTCTATACTAATCTCTTGTGAGGAACTGTGTCGAAGGCCTTCTGGCAGTCCAAGAAAATGCAATCAACCCACCCCTCCCTCTCATTTCTTACTTCAGTTACCTTGTCGTAAAACTCTAGTAGGTTTGTGACACAGGATTTGCCTTCCAAGAATCCGTGCTGGCTGTCGTTCATAATCTCGTTGCGCTCCAAGTGCTCCACCACTCTCCTCCTGATAATCTTTTCCAAGACTTTGCATATTATACATGTCAGTGACACTGGTCTATAATTTAGTGCTTGTTACAAAACTCGTCTTCTTAACCTTCTCCAATGGTATGGTAGTGTGTTAAGGTAGCATTCTTGTTGAACATATGGCCTGTTTACGGTTTTGCAACAATAACTTAAGAATTCAGGATTACGAAACAAATAATTAAAACTTAGAATCTTTACTAGTAGAGTTTTAGCTTTATGTATGATTATAATGTTAGGATTAATATAAAATAAGGAGTTTAACTCTTACATTTCTCTTGGTATGTACCAGTACATTGATATGAATAAATGAACCTCTTGAGGTTGAGCTTTGTACTAAAATCACCAATAATATGCACCTATAAGGCTTATTAAGACCTAGCCACAAAGTAACTTACAATGCTTATAAAGACTTATCTGAACTATCAATTCAGAGTATACAAGAACTCGTAAGTGACGGACTTAGTCTCATTTCCATCCAACATGACTAAGAATAGCTTAGACCACAAATTAACATCAAGGCCGACAAGGCTTATTCAGTCACCTGAAAGATTAATTTACCCGAGTATAAATAACTCGAAAGTGACAAGCTTAAGAAAGGAAGTCAGTCATGAAAGAAAAACGACCACCACAGAAAACTTGACATGTCTCTTATGAGAGGTCAATGATTAACCAAGCGAGATATGCTCCCTTGGCTATGCAAGCCTGGACTAGAAGTGAGAGTGCTAGTCAGAGTGAGTGTGAAGGACCTGCTCTCAGCGAGTGCTGTAAAGCTACTCAGAGCAAGGGTGGTGAACCTACTCTGAGCGAGGGCGGTGAATCTACTGACGGTACCACTGAGTGGTAAGCCAATATCAGGTTGGTCACGTGACTGAGGGAGACCTCAGTACCTGAACTACTAACCGGCACTTAAACCTAGTGGTTTCCCACTACATGGAAATAATATTAAAGCGTAACAAAACATAATATAATACAATATTAGCATTAATATTAGCCTTAACATGTATATTATAAAATAAAGGGGCATATCCAATTATAAAATAAAACGGGTATGGCCATACTCGTAACAGTGCTTCATTTCTGTCTCCCTTCTTAAAGATGGGGACTACATTTGCCTTCTTCCATACTTCAGGTAGTTGCCCAGTTTCAAGGGAAGTGTTGAAGATTTTGGTTAGTGGCACACTTAGTGTCCCTGCTCCCACTCTAAGGACCCACAGAGAGATGTTGTCTGGTACCACCGCCTTTGAGGTATCAAGGTCACTTAGGAGCTTCTCCACCTCCTCCTCAGTTGTGTGTAATTCATCCAACACTTTTTGGTATATCCCTTGTTGCTGTATGCCACTGTTTTGTCTTCCCGTTGTCTTTTCAGCCTCCACTGTAACTGCTTCCTGAAATCTCATGTTGAGCTCCTCACATACCTCCTGGTCGTTTCTTGTGAGCTCCCCACCTTCTTTCCTCAGCCTGATTACCTGGTCCTTGACTGTTGTCTTCCTCTTGATGTGGTTGTAGAGTAGTTTCGGGTCAGACTTGACTTTCTATGCTATGTCATTTTCATACTGCCGCTGCGCCTCCCTTCTTATCTGTGCATACTCGTTTCTGGCTTGTCTACTAATCTCTTTATTCTCCTGAGTCCTTTGCCTTCTGTACTTTTTCCATTCTCTAGAGCACTTAGTTTTTGCATCCCTTCACCTTCGGGTAAACCAATGGCTCGTTCTGTCCTTTCCATTGTTTCTGTTACCCTGGGTAACAAATCTTTCCTCTGCCTCCTTGCATTTTGTTGTTACAAAGTCCATCATTTCGTTCACTGATTTTCCTAACAACTCCTGTTCCCACTGAACCTCCTGCAGGAAGGTCCTCATTCCTGTGTAGTGCCCCTTTTATAGTTTAGCTTTTCCCTTTCTACTCCTGTTACCCTCTCCACTTTTAGCTCCACGATGTATTCAAAGCTCATACCTATGTGGTCACTAGCTCCAAGAGGCCTTTCATATGTGATGTGCTCAGTGTCTGAGCTACTCAGGGTGAACACTAGGTCCAGTCTTGCTGGTTCATCCCCTCTCTCTCTGGTAGTATCCCTAACATGTTGGTGCATGAGATTTGCCAGCACCACATCCATCATCTTGGCTCTCCATGTTTTGAGACCCACATGTGGCTCCAGGTTTTCCCAATCAATCTCCCTATGATTGAAGTCGCCCATGACCAGTAACTTCACTCTACTTGAGTGGGCCCTTCTTGCCACCTCAGCTAGAGTGTCCGCCATTGCTCTGTTGAATTCATCATATTCCTCTCTTGGCCTCCTGCAGTTCTGTGGTGGGTTATACATAACTGCAATGACTACCTTGTGTTCCCCTGACTGAACTGTACCTACTATGTAATCCCTTTCTCCAATCTCGTCCATACCTTCCATTTCTTGATAACCCCACTGGTTTTTTATTAGTAGTGCAACCCCTCCTTCCCCCCTGCTCCTTCTATCCTTCCTCAGGATCTGACATCCAGGTGGGAAGATTACATCTGCTATTATCCCAGTGAGTTTCATTTCTGTAACCGCTACGATGTCTGGGGACAACTCCTTGATTCTTTCGTGCCACTCCTCACATTTATTAGTTATTCCATCTGCGTTCGTGTACCAAACCTTCAACTTCTTTTCAATAACTGTGGTCTGGGGAGAGAGGTGGGTTATGGGGAGCAGGGGCCTATAGGGGGTTGGTGTGGGGGTGGGGTCTGTGGTGTGGGGGCAGAGGGGGTATGGGGTTTCAGTGGGGGTGGGGGTGTGGGAGATGGGGGAAGAGGGCCTATGGGGGGTTACAATCGGGGAGGGGGTTGTGGTGAGGGGGATGCGGATAGAAGGTACAGTGTGTGAGTTGCTGTGGGTTACTGTGAGGGTGGGGTTTGTGGTGAGGGGGATGGGGGAGAGGGTACATTGTGAGGGTTACTGTGGGTTTCTGTGGGGGTGGGGTTTGAGCTGAGGGGGATGTACGGGTTACTGAGGGTTACTGTGTGGGTGGGGGTTATGCAGAGGGAGATATGTGGATTACTGTAGGGGGTGGGGTTTGTACTGAGGGGGATGGGGCAGAGGGTGGAGTGAGTTGGTTTTGGGTTAGGTCGTTTTGTTGCTTTGGGATTGCCATGGTTGTGTTCCTTTTGTGGGTGGTACTGGAGGGGGTTGTGTTTGTTCTTCCACTTGGGCCTGATTTCTCCTGCTCTCCACCTTCCTTGCCTCCCATTCCTCCTTGCGACATTGCACCCTCTCTTTCAGTATCATCCTTGCTTCTTGTGTTCTGTCTCGGTCGAGGTACACACTCCGGAACACCTGATTGTCCCTTAGGCGCGCTTTCTCCTGCAGGATCCGGTTTCGAGCTGACTCTGCCTTGAAAATCACTTTGGACGCTTTTTTCCCCTCGCAAACCACCCAGTTCTCTGAAAATTTGTCAGCTGAGCCATGTCCTCTCATATTGCTTTCATGATGCTTTCAATCGTTTTTTTCTCCTCCTGTTTCCTTGCCTCATAAGTTTCCCCATCTACTTCTTGGAGCCCATAGACAAAAATGGCCCTCTCCCTTTCATCCTTCCACTGTGCTTCCCTGAGCATCCTCTGATTCAAATTAGTTCCTGCCATTGATGCATTGCTTCTTACTGTCTGTTCCCTATCTGGTGGCCCTCTGCTTATTTGTTCCTGGACATGGTAGTTGTCTGTTAGAGCCTCTGTGTATAGTTTAGCTCCTTCATTGACTTTAGTCCCCTCATTAGTTCTTGCTGTTCTCCCTGCCTTTTCCCAGGCCCCCCTTGGGTCCAATGGGGTCATCGCATACAGTATATCTCCTTTGTCCCCTACTGTCCCCTCATCGGTGGCTGATGTAGTAGCTCTTGGTGTCATGGCTGTACTGTCCTTTGGTTTTTTAGGCTGTTTCAGATTCGTTAGTTCTTCTACTAAGCTCTGTATCTTAGCTTCAGCTGCTGTGATTTGTAATTCCCATTTCCTGCTCTCCTCAGCTATTTTCTCTTCCATTTTCTTGCTGATATCTTCCAGCCTCCTCCCCCACTCCTCCTCTCTTCGTGTGAGCTCTGCCTCCCAGTCCTCTCTCCCAGGTCCACTATTTGCTTCATCCACCATTCCTCTGGTTCTCTGTCCAGGTTTTTGGTGTCCCATGTTTTTTTTTTTTCACAGAAGGAAGAGCTTATGCCAAGGGTACTGTGGAGGGGGGTGTTTGTTGTGGGGGAGGGGAGTGTTTGTTGTGGTTAGAAGGGAGGAGGAGACAGGGAGGGGAAAAGGATAGTGAGCTGGAGGGGGGACAGTAGCAGAGGGAAGAGAGATGGGGGGAAGACTAAGGGGGACAGGGGGAAGAGCAATGGGGGGAGGGGAGTAGGAGTAGGGAGGATGAGAAGGAAGATGATGAGGGAGAGAAAGTGGGATAATGAGAGACAGGGAGTGTGGTTGAGTGTGAGATAGAGAGAGAAGGGGGAAGGGAGAGTCAGAGTGAGTGGAGCATGTGAGTTGGGGAAGATCAGCCTCTAGTGTGCTTACAGGCCTAGGAGGTGAGGGGAGCGGGAGGAGGAGAAGGAAGAGGAGGTGAGGGGGGAGATGGCAGAGGCATAGGAGGAGGATGATAGAGAGGGACAGAGTGTGTGTTTAAGTGTGAGCTAGAAGGTTAGAAAAAGAGGAGGAGGACAGAGAGAGAGAGAGAGTGTGGTTGAGTGTGAGTTAGAGAGAGAGGGAGAGAGAGGGGGAGGGGTGTGTTAGAGTGTGTGGGGCATGTGGATTGGGTAGTGTTCTTGCAGGCCTAGGTGAGGGGAGAGGGAGAGGGAGAATGGAGGGTAGGTGGGGGGAAGATGATGTATAGGAGGAGGACCAGGAGGAGGAAGAGAGGGAATGAGATAGGTAGGGGAGGTTGGTAGGAAGGGGGGAGGTGGGGAGAAGATAGAGGGGGTATAGGAGGAGCAGCAGGAGGAAGGGAGGGGAAAGAGAGAGGGAGGGAAAGCGAGGGGTAGGGAGCTAGGTAGGGATGAAGGGAGGGGAGGTGGGGGGAAGATGGAGGAGGTATAGGAGGAGGAGCAGGAGGAATTCAAATTCAAATTCAAAGTTTATTCTCTATAAGGATTACAATGCTGAGTTTACAGAATTTGGTTATTGTGTGGTTTACATGTAGTAAAATAATGATTATGGAGTGTACCACTAGAACACCTAGCATGGCTAGGCATTTCGGGCAGACTTAGTTTAATTCTTAATTTTAAAATATTACAAATTATGAGGTAAGTTGGTATTATGGCTAAGTGACTAAATACTAGTTTGTGAGTTTAGCAGTGCGAATGCTTTTGTTTTGGCACAGTACATAGTTTCAGTATTGGAGTATCACAGGATTCATTATTTTAAGATTGAGATTAATATTTCTGTTTATGGTCAAATGGGTGAGTGTAAGCGTGAACCACCACGTGGTATTCGTGTAGTTAGTTGACGAGGTGTATCAGGGAGATAAGATGTTTTCTAATGGTAGTTTTGAAGGAGATGAATGTGTCTGCAGTTCTAGAGTTTTCAGGTAGGGTGTTCCAGATTTTAGGGTCTTTGACATACATTGAATTTTTGTAAAGGTTTAGTCGGACACGGGGAATGTCATAGAGATGTTTGTGTCTGAAGTTATGCCTGTGGGTTCTGTCACAACTATCAAGAAAGCGTTTTAGGTCAAGGTTGATATTGGAGTTTAAGGTCCTGTAGATGTAGATTGTTCAGTAGTAAGTGTGGATGTAATGAACAGGGAGTAAGTTTAGATCTATGAAGAGTGGGGGGGGTGTTGCCAGGGATGGGATTTAGTGATTATTCTTACTGCAGCTTTTTGTTGGGTTATTATTGGCTTTAGGTGTGTTGCTGCAGTTGATCCCCAAGCACAAAAAGCATAGGTGAGGTATGGATAAATAAGTGAGTGGTATAGTGTGAGAAGGGCATTTTTCAGCACGTAGTATCGTATCTTGGAGAGGATCCAAAACCGTTTTGGATACTTTTTTGGTTATGTGTTGGATATGGGTGCTGAAATTTAGGTTGTTGCCAAGGTATAGGCCTAGGAATTTGCCCTCGTCATGTCTGGTAATTAGAGTGTTGTCGATCTTAATGTTAATTTGTGCATCTCCTGCTCTGCTACCAAACATAATATAGTAGGTTTTGTCAGTATTAAGTGTAAGTTTATTGGCTGTCATCCAAGTCGATATTTTGATCAGCTCCTCGTTAGCAATGGTGTTGAGGGTGGCAAGATTAGGGTGAGAGATGACATAAGTCGTGTCGTCAGCAAAGAGAATGGGTTTCAGGTGTTGGGATACTTTTAGAAGATCACTGATGTATATGAGGAAGAGCAGGGGACAAAGGACACTTCCCTGCGGAACTCCAGTATCAAGTGGCCGTGTTGTTGATGCTGTGTCTTTAATGGTGACATACTGATACCTATTAGTAAGGTAAGATTTGAAATAAGCAAGCGCATGGCCTCTTATACTGTAATGGTCAAGTTTGTGGAGTAGGATGTCGTGGTCTACTGCGTCAAAAGCTTTTCTTAGGTCGATAAAAATTCCTAGTGGATATCCCTTATTTTCCAATGCTGTGTAAAGCAGATCTAGCATTTTTATGATTGCATCATTAGTGCTTTTATTTTTCCCGAATCCAAATTGGCAGGGGTTGAGTATGTTTTGTGCCGTTATAAATGAATATAGTCTCCTGTGCACGAGTTTCTCAAAGATTTTGGATAGCAATGGTAAGTCTGATATTGGCCTATAGTTGTTTAAGTCTGTAGGGTCACCACCTTTATGTACTGGTGTAACCCTTTCCATCTTGAGTAGTTTCGGGAAGGTGCTAGTTTCTAGTTACTTGTTAAAAAGTAATGAAATAGCATGCGAAAGGACATAGGCCGCTCGCTTGTACAGTAATGGTGGGACATGAGACAGATTCCCTGAGTTATTTTTAAGTGACTTTGTAATCTCGGTGACTTCTGTGGGCTCAGTTGGTGCAAGATAGAAGGAATTTGGGAAATTCCCATCTAGGTAGTCCCCGGCATGGGCATTGGTATGTGGGATTTTATTGGCGAGATTAGATCCTATGGTTGAGAAGAAGTCGTTTATCTTGTTAGCTGTGTCAGTGGGATGTAGTGGTGTTTCATTAGGTTTAGTTAGGACAATATTCTTGTTTTTTTTTCAGTTTGTGGGTTCCTAGAATCTGAGAGTGTGTTTTCTAGGTCTTTTTTATATCTCCTCTTGAGTCTGTGAATCTACTGGAGTAGTATAGTTGTTTGGCTTTCTTTATTACTTTGGTGAGTACTGATGAATAGTGTTTAAGAATATCTTTGTGTATTAAGCCCTGTCTATATTGCTTTTCATATTGGTGTTTCTTGTCAATGGATTTCAGAATGGTGCTGGTTAGCCATGGGCAACCAAGCTGTTTGTTTGTGATCTGTTTCGTTTTAATAGGACAATGTTCGTTGTATAGTCTAAGTAATTTGTTAAGAAAAATGTCTGTCCAGTCATCAATACCATTGGCCTTGGAGAATTCTGTAGGCCAGTCAACAGTCTCTAGGTCAGCTGAGAACTTTCTTATTGAGGCCTCGTCATGGAGTCTAAATGAGACTTTGTTGTATTCAAATGGTGGTTTACTAATGTTTGTCAGGAGGGAGGTAGGGTAGTGGTCTGTAGTGCTATCTGTGATTATCCCTGATTTAAGGGGGGCTAGTATATTGGTCCATATGAGGTCTATTATGGTTGCACTTGTCTCAGTCAGCCTGGTTGGTTTAGTTATTGTTGGTATGAGAAGTGCATTGTTCATATTGTTGATGAAATCAGTTACAGGCTGATCATCTAGTATGCCAAGGTTGATGTTGAAGTCTCCAGCTAAGAGAAGGTGGTCCTTATTCATTTGTCTGTTTGTTATTAGTGCCTTTAATTTCTCACTGAAATTTTGGATGTTTGTGTGAGGTATCCAGTAAATGGCACCGATTGTTATAGGTGTCTTAAGGTTTTTTACAGTAAAATTAGCAAAAATGTATTCCTCATATTCATCACTAAAGCAAGTGGTGCTAATACAAGATAATTGGTTAGAGTAATAGAATGCAATACCACCCCCAACTTGGTTTGGTCTGCAGTTGTGAATTGCTGTGTATCCTGGTAGGGGGTAGATATCTACTGTGTCCTGCTTAAGCCAGGTCTCAGTAAGAATAATGCAGGAGAAGGGTGTCTTTAGTGATTCAAGGAGTGCCAGGAGGTCATCATAGTGTTTGCTTAAGGACCTGATGTTGTAGTTAAGTACTGATAGACTTTTAGCATTGTTTAGGATAGTGCTGGCTTGTGATGCTGTGTAATAAAGGTAGTTACTTTCCAATAGTAGGTAGTAGGTTGGTAGGCAGCAACCACCCAGGGAAGTACTACCGTCCTGCCAGATGACTGTGAAACAAAAACCTGTAACTGTTTTGCATGATGGTAGGATTGCTGTTTTCTTTTTCTGTCTCATAAACACGCTAGATAACAGGGATATCTTGCTACTCCTACTTACACTTTGGTCACACTTCACAGACACGCACATGCATATATATATACATTCATCTAGGTTTTTCTCCTTTTTCTAAATAGCTCTTTTTCTTCTTTATTTCTTCTATTGTCCATGGGGAAGTGGAAAAGAATCTTTCCTTCGTAAGCCATGCGTGTCGTATGAGGAGACTAAAATGCCGGGAGCAATGGGCTAGTAACCCCTTCTCCTGTAGACATTTACTTAAAAAGAGAAGAAGAAAAACTTTATAAAACTGGGATGCTTAAATGTGCGTGGATGTAGTGCGGATGACAAGAAACAGATGATTGCTGATGTTAAGGATGAAAAGAAGTTGGATGTCCTGGCCCTAAGCGAAACAAAGCTGAAGGGGAGTTTCAGTGGGGGGAAATAAATGGGATTAAATCTGGAGTATCTGAGAGAGTTAGAGCAAAGGAAGGGGTAGCAGTAATGATGAATGATCAGTTATGGAAGGAGAAAAGAGAATATGAATGTGTAAATTCAAGAATTATGTGGATTAAAGTAAAGGTTGGATGCGAGAAGTGGGTCATAATAAGCGTGTATGCACCTGGAGAACAGAGGAATGCAGAGGAGAGAGAGAGATTTTGGGAGATGTTAAGTGAATGTATAGGAGCCTTTGAACCAAGTGAGAGAGTAATTGTGGTAGGGGACCTGAATGCTAAAGTAGGAGAAACTTTTAGAGAGGGTGTGGTAGGTAAGTTTGGGGTGCCAGGTGTAAATGATAATGGAAGCCCTTTGATTGAACTTTGTATAGAAAGGGGTTTAGTTATAGGTAATACATATTTTAAGAAAAAGAGGATAAATAAGTATACAAGATATGATGTAGGGCGAAATGACAGTAGTTTGTTGGATTATGTATTGGTAGATAAAAGACTGTTGAGTAGACTTCAAGATGTACATGTTTATAGAGGGGCCACAGATATATCAGATCACTTTCTAGTTGTAGCTACACTGAGAGTAAAAGGTAGATGGGATACAAGGAGAATAGAAGTATCAGGGAAGAGAGAGGTGAAGGTTTATAAACTAAAAGAGGAGGCAGTTAGGGTAAGATATAAACAGCTATTGGAGGATAGATGGGCTAATGAGAGGATAGGCAATTGTAGGTTTAAAAATGTAGTGTTAGAGTGTTCAGCAGAAGTTTGTGGTTACAGGAAAGTGGGTGCGGGAGGGAAGAGGAGCGATTGGTGGAATGATGATGTAAAGAGAGTAGTAAGGGAGAAAAAGTTAGCATATGAGAAGTTTTTACAAAGTAGAAGTGATGCAAGGTGGGAAGAGTATATGGAGAAAAAGAGAGAGGTTAAGGGAGTGGTGAAGCAATATAAAAAGAGAGCAAATGAGAGAGTGGGTGAGATGTTATCAACAAATTTTGCTTGAAAATAAGAAAAAGTTTTGGAGTGAGATTAACAAGTTAAGAAAGCCTAGAGAACAAATGGATTTGTCAGTTAAAATAGGAGAGGAGAGTTATTAAATGGAGAGTTAGAGGTATTGGGAAGATGGAGGGAATATTTTGAGGAATTGTTAAATGTTGATGAAGATAGGGAAGCTGTGATTTCGTGTATGGGACAAGGAGGAATAACATCTTGTAGGAGTGAGGAAGAGCCAGTAGTGAGTGTGGAGGAAGTTCGTGAGGCAGTAGGTAAAATGAAAGGGGGTAATGCAGCCGGGATTGATGGGATAAAGATAGAAATGTTAAAAGCAGGTGGGGATATAGTTTTGGAGTGGTTGGTGCAATTATTTAATAAATGTATGGAAGAGGGTAAGGTACCTAGGGATTGGCAGAGAGCATGCATAGTTCCTTTGTATAAAGGCAAAGGGGATAAAAGAGAGTGCAAAAATTATAGGGGGATAAGTCTGCTGAGTATACCTGGTAAAGTGTATGGTAGAGTTATTATTGAAAGAATTAAGAGTAAGACGGAGAATAGGATAGCAGATGAACAAGGAGGCTTTAGGAAAGGTAGGGGGTGTGTGGACCAGGTGTTTACAGTGAAACATATAAGTGAACAGTATTTAGATAAGGCTAAAGAGGTCTTTGTGGCATTTATGGATTTGGAAAAATCGTATGACAGGGTGGATAGGGGGGCAATGTGGCAGATGTTGCAGGTGTATGGTGTAGGAGGTAGGTTACTGAAAGCAGTGAAGAGTTTTTACGAGGATAGTGAGGCTCAAGTTAGAGTATGTAGGAAAGAGGGAATTTTTTTCCCAGTAAAAGTAGGCCTTAGACAAGGATGTGTGATGTCACCGTGGTTGTTTAATATATTTATAGATGGGGTTGTAAGAGAAGTAAATGCGAGGGTCTTGGCAAGAGGCGTGGAGTTAAAAGATAAAGAATCACACACAAAATGGGAGTTGTCACAGCTGCTCTTTGCTGATGACATTGTGCTCTTGGGAGATTCTGAAGAGAAGTTGCAGAGATTGGTGGATGAATTTGGTAGGGTGTACAAAAGAAGAAAATTAAAGGTGAATACAGGAAAGAGTAAGGTTATGAGGATAACAAAAAGATTAGGTGATGAAAGATTGAATATCAGATTGGAGGGAGAGAGTATGGAGGAGGTGAATGTATTCAGATATTTGGGAGTGGACGTGTCAGCGGATGGGTCCATGAAAGATGAGGTGAATCATAGAATTGATGAGGGGAAAAGAGTGAGTGGTGCACTTAGGAGTCTGTGGAGACAAAGAACTTTGTCCTTGGAGGCAAAGAGGGGAATGTATGAGAGTATAGTTTTACCAACGCTCTTATATGAGTGTGAAGCATGGGTGATGAATGTTGCAGCGAGGAGAAGGCTGGAGGCAGTGGAGATGTCATGTCTGAGGGCAATGTGTGGTGTGAATATAATGCAGAGAATTCGTAGTTCGGAAGTTAGGAGGAGGTGCGGGATTACCAAAACTGTTGTCCAGAGGGCTGAGAAAGGGTTGTTGAGGTGGTTCAGACATGTAGAGAGAATGGAGCGAAACAGAATGACTTCAAGAGTGTATCAATCTGTAGTGGAAGGAAGGCGGGGTAGGGGTCGGCCTAGGAAAGGTTGGAGAGAGGGGGTAAAGGAGGTTTTGTGTGCGAGGGGCTTGGACTTCCAGCAGGCATGCGTGAGCATGTTTGATAGGAGTGAATGGAGACAAATGGTTTTTAATACTTGACGTGCTGTTGGAGTGTGAGCAAAGTAACATTTATGAAGGGGTTCATGGAAACCGGCAGGCCGGACTTGAGTCCTGGAGATGGGAAGTACAGTGCCTGCACTCTGAAGGAGGGGTGTTAATGTTGCAGTTTAAAAGCTGTAGTGTAAAGCACCCTTCTGGCAAGACAATGATGGAGTGAATGACGGTGAAAGTTTTTCTTTTTTGGGCCACCCTGCCTTGGTGGGAATCGACCAGTGTGATAATAAAAAAAAATACTTTCCAATAGGTTTTGATTGGAGAAAGGAGGGAAAGAGAGGGGTAGGGGAGGTAGGTAGGGATTAAGGGAGGGGAGGTGGAGGAAGATGGAGGAGGTATAGAAGGAGGAGGCGCAGGGGGAGGAATGGAAGGAAAGAGATAGGGAGGGAGGGAATGGAAGAGGTAGGGAGGAAGGGAGGAGAGGTGGGGGAAGATGGAGGTATAGCAGGAGGAGCAGCAGGAGGAGGAAGCGAGGGAAAGAGAGAGGGAGCCAGGGAAAGAATTTAAGTTTATTCTCTATAAGGGTTACAATGTTGGGTTTACAGGTTTTGGGTATTTTGTGGTTTACATGTTATAAAATACTAATTACAGAGGGGGCCACTAGGACACCTAGCATGGCTAGGCATTTCGAGCAGACTTAGATTAATTCTTAACATTAAATCCTTACAGAGTATGGTATTAAGGCTAAGTGACTACATCATAATTTGTGAGTTTAGCAATGAGAATGCTTTTGTTTAAGCACAATACATAGTGTCTATATTGGAGAATCATAGGCAAACTTATACTAGTTAGGATTTATTATTTTAAGATTAAGATTAGTATTTTTGGGTTTATAGTCAGTGGGTGAGTGTAATTGTGAACCACCAGGTGGTTATCGTGTAGTTAGTTGTCGGGGTGGATCAGGGAGATAAAATGTTTTCTAACTGTAGTTTTGAAAGTGATGAATGTGTCTGCAGTTCTAGAGTTTTCAGGTAGGGTGTTCCAGATTTTAGGCCCTCTGAAATACATTGAATTTTTGTAAAGGTTTAGTCAAACACGGGGAATGTCATAAAGATGTTTGTGTCTGGTGTTATGCTTGTGGATCCTGTCACAATCAAGAAAGCATTTTAGGTCAAGGTTAATATTAGAATTTAAGGTCCTGTAGATATAGATTGCACAGTAGTAAGTGTGGATGTTCTGAACAGGGAGTAAGTTTAGATCTATGAAGAGTGGGGGGGTTTGTTGCCATGGATGGGATTTAGTGATTATTGTTGCTGCAGCTTTTTGTTAGGTTATTATTGGCTTTAGGTGTGTTGCTGCAGTTGAACGCCAACCACAGATAGCATAGGTGAGGTATGGATATATAAGTGAATGGTATTGTGTGAGAAGGGCAGTTTGCGGTACATAGTATTGTATCTTGGAGAGGATCCCCACCGTTTTGGATACTTTTTTTGTTATGTGTTGGATATGGGTGCTGAAATTTAGGTTGTTGTCGAGGTATAGGCCAAGGAATTAGCCCTCATTATGTCTGGCAATTAGAGTGTTGTCGATCTTAATGTTAAGTTGCGCAACACCTGCTTTGCTACCAAACATAATATAGTAGGTTTGGCCAGTGTTAAGTGTAAGTTTATTGGCTGTCATCCAAGTCGATATTTTGAGCAGCTCCTCATTAACAATGGTGTTGAGGGTGGCAAGATTAGGGTGGGAGATGACATAAGTCGTGTCGTCAGCAAAGAGAATGGGTTTCAGGGGTTGGGATATGTTTGGAAGATCATTGATGTAAATGAGGAAGTGCAGGGGTCCAAGGACACTTCCCTGCGAAACTCCAGTATCATGTGGCCGTATTGATGAGGCTGTATCTTTAATGGCGACATACTGATGCCTATTAGAAAAGTAGGATTTAAAATATGCAAGCGCATGGCCTCTTATACCATAGTGGTCAAGTTTGTGGAGTAGGATGCCGTGGTCTGTGTCAAACGCTTTTCTTAGGTCAATAAAAATTCCTAGCAGATATTCCTTATTTTCCAATGCTGTGTAAAGCAGGTCTAGCATTTTTATAATTGCATCATTAGTGCTTTTATTTTTCCTGGATCCAAATTGGCAGGGGTTGAGTATGTTTTGTGACGTTGTAAATGAATATAGTCTCCTGTGCACGAGTTTCTAGAAGATTTTGGATAGCAATGGTAAGTTTGATATTGGCCTATAGTTGTTTACGTCTGTAGGGTCACCACCTTTATGTATTGGTGTAACCCTTGCTATCTTGAGTAGTGTCGGGAAAGTGCTAGTTTCTAGTGACTTGTTAAAAAGTAATGTAATAGCATGCGAAAGGATATGGGCCACTCGCTTGTACAATAGTGGTTGGACATGAGACAGATTCCCCGAGTTATTTTTAAGTGACTTTATGATTGCGGTGACTTCCGTGGGCTCAGTTGGTACAAGATAGAAGGAATTTGGGAAATTCCTATCTAGGTAGTCCCCGGCACGGGTATTGGTACATGGGATTTCATTGGCAAGATTAAATCCTATGTTTGAGAAGAAGTCGTTTATCTTGTTAGCTGTGTCAGTGGGATGCTGTGGTGTTTCATGAGGTTTAGTTAGAACAATATTCTTGTTTTTTTTCAGTTTGTGGGTCTCCAGAATCTGGGAAAGTGTTTTCCAGGTCTTTTTTTATATCTCTTCTTGTGTCGGTGAATCTGCTGGAGAAGTACAGTTGTTTGGCTTTCTTTATTAATTTGGTGAGAACTGTTGAATATTGTTTAAGAATATCTTTGTGTATTAAGCCCTGTCTATATTGCTTTTCATATTGGCATTTCTTATCAATGCATTTCAGAATGCTGCTGGTTAGCCATGGGCAACCAAGCCGTTTATTGGTGATCTGTTTCGTTTTTATAGGACAATGTTTGTTGTATAGTTTAAGTATTTTGTTAAGAAAAATGTATGTTCAATCATCAATACCATTGCCATTGGAGAATTCTGTAGGCCAGTCAACAGTCTCTAGGTCTGCTGTGAAATTCCTTATTGAGGCCTCATCATGGAGTCTAAATGAAACTTTGTTGTATTAGAGTGGTGGCTTACTAATGTTTGTTAAGAGGAAGGTTAGGTAGTGGTCAGTAGTGCTGTCTGTGATTATCCCTGATTTAAGGGGGGCTAGTATATTGGTCCATAAGTGGTCTATTATGGTTGCACTTGTCTCAGTCAGCCTGGTTGGTTTAGTTATTGTTGGTATGAGAAGTGTGTTGTTCATATTGTTGATGAAATCAGTTACAGTCTGATCATCTGGTAGGCCAAGGTTGATATTGAAGTCTCCAGCTAAGAGAAGGTGGTGCTTGTTCATTTGTCTGTCTGTTATTAGTGACTTTAGATTCTCACTGAAGTTTGGGATGTTTGTGTGGGGTATCCGGTATATGGCACCGATTGTTATAGGCGTCTTGAGGTTTTTTACAGTAAAATTAGCAAAAATGTATTCCCCATATTCATCACTAAAGCAATTAGTGCTAATACAAGATAGTTGGTTAGAGTAATAGATTGCAGTACCACCCCCAACTTGGTATGGTCTGCAGTTGTGGATTGCTGTGTATCCTGGTAGTGGGTAGATATCAATTGTGTCCTGCTTAAGCCAGGTCTCAGCAAGAATAATGCAGGAGAAGGGTGTCTTTAGTGACTCAAGGAGTGCCATGAGGTCATCATAGTGTTTGCTTACGGACCTGATGCTGTAGTTAAGAACTGATAGACTTTGTACAGTGTTCAGGATGGTGCTGGCTTGTGAGGTAGGTAGGGAGGAAGGGAGGGGAGGGGGGGGAAGATGGAGAAAGTATAGGAGGAGGAGGAGGAAGGAATGGAAAGAGAGAGGGAGGGAGGGAAAGAGAGCGGTAGGGGAGGTACAAGGAGAGTGTGAACTGTGTGTATGTGTGGGTACGAGTGGGTTTACGAGACGGGTCCGTTATGGTAGGGTGTGTGTGTGCGTTACTATCCTGCCACCCGAGTCAAGCGAGGGGAGAGAGAGGAGAGAGGGAGGGAAAATCTTGCTGCCAGGCTTATCTGCCTATCCTAGACTCTCCACGTGCATGCTGCTATGTACCGAGAGAGCCTGTACCAGGAGTACCCTGCCTATGCCTTTGCACCTACTCGTGCATACCTGGATCTATACTTACTTAATGAGTAAACACCTGTGCAACTGCACGTGCATACCTGGAGCTATACTTACTGAGTAAACACCTGTGCACCAACTCGTGCATACCTGGAGCTGTACTTACTGAGTAAACACCTGGGCACCTACTCGTGTATACCTGGAGCTATACTTGCTGAATAAATGCCTGTGTACCTACACGTGTATACCTGGAGTTATATTTAATGAATAAACAATGTTAGTGTTAATTGTTCAACATTACTGCCTGCACGTGCACTACAGTGCCGCTGGTCCCCACCTTTGTTCCCTTTCCCCAGTTCTACTCCTCTGTCAGTGATTAGTGCCTTAGGTATGATATTCAGCTCTCAAGAGCAAGGTTTGTGACCCTCAGCTATCAGTAATATACAGGGCCAATACCTCAGCAACCACAAAAAGCTATACGTTACGTCTGGCAGGCCTGCACTGCTTCACTTATGCGCTGTAAGATGCTTCCCATTCCGGCACCTCTTCTGTGGAAAATATTTTAATTTTCCGAAGCTATAGTGCCTAATAGGTGTTTAATGTGTTGATTTGGGTCAAAAAATGTATTAGAAAATGGAATAGAACCAACAGGGTTCCCTCTGCACCTGCGCGGATGTGCGGGGGGAGAGGTCGAGACGGGGCATCGAGGACTGGGAGTGTTTTGAATGGAGTTAAGAGGCTGTGAAAACATGGGACCAGGAAATTGGCATTCACGGCAGCCTAAGGATTAATATAGGTCTCACTTCATAATAAGAAGTGTCGTAACTGTTCCTGGTGAAGAGTGAGGGAACGTGATTTACGGGACTACCGTAATAAAGTGGTAAAATTAGTGAATAATAGTAGGACCGGTGGTGACTGGCGCGTCGCCATGGTCTGTGTTCCGGGGAAAATATCCGTGATTTAATCCTCACTGATTGGTCTCAGATCTTAATGGAGTGACCTCTAATATGTATAATAATTATGATACATTAAATCGTCTTGTGAATTGTAATGTAATCAGTGATAATAACACTAAGTTAAGAGAATGCGTGAAGTGAAATAAGTCGCCTTGCTCCGAGTGAACACGTTAGGCCTCGTGGTTCCTGCCGCGTGGATAGTGAAGTTTTTATGGAGTCCCGACTTCTAAACTTGGACAAACCAACGGATACCTCGTCCTGCTGGAATAAGAACCGTGTCGGTGTAGCAGGACATCGAAATGAGATGGTGAATGGAGGAAATAAAGAGCATCAATCACCCACAGTTAAGTAACCCTTCTAGTTATAGCAAACTGATACTGGCCAGTTAGGTATGTTGTAATTGGATAGGTTATGAGTGATCCAGCTACATCAAGTGACCACCAGAGAATATCTGGTAAGTGGTGGTACTATATGCAAGTGTTTTTTCCTTGATGGATATATACATGTGTAACCTACCCCCCATCCCTCTTCATTCAGTTAAACTAATATAATCTATACAGTCCACAATTATTTAGTAGCGCCGTACTTGTGGGTGCTACACAATTCATACTGGTCTCGGATAGATATGGATAAGATTGTGAGGGTCGAGGGGCCACCTGCAGTGACCAGAGGTGGTTAAGTTTTCTCACATATCTACACGGGTGACTACAGTAAACAATATAGTTGTTGTCTCCAAATGAGATTACTTGTATGCATATAATGTTGAGGTACATACAGGTAACCCCCTATAAAATTTTCCATATCTTCTATTTCTTCTTCATTGTATTCACTAAACACTGTATTCACTAACTCCTCTAGCACTGTCTGCACTATACACTGGAGTCACTAACTCAACTACCCTTTTCTTTTATCTCCCTGGCATGGGTCACACTTATTCTGTATGAATTTTGGTATTGGGATGTGGCAATACCACCTACACCCAAACTAGGCTTATGACCATTCCACTCTCTCTTGGCACTGTGTATGTGTCCTTCACCTCTCTCTTCTGATTGGGACAAATCGTGTATCACTTCTCGGGTTCTACACTGACACTGTCAACTTTCGATGACCCTGGCAGTGGCTTTGATTGGCCACTGTGTGTACTCACCTAGTTGTACTCACCTAGTTGAGGTTGCATGGGTCGAGTCCAAGCTCCTGGCCCCGCCTCTTCACTGGTCGCTACTAGGTCACTCTCCCTGAACCATGAGCTTTATCGTACCTCTGCTTAAAGCTATGTATGGATCCTGCCTCCACTACATCGCTTCCCAAACTATTCCACTTCCTGACTACTCTGTGGCTGAAGAAATACTTCCTAACATCCCTTTGATTCATCTGTGTCTTCAGTTTCCAACTGTGTCCCCGTGTTGCTGTGTCCAGTCTCTGGAACATCCTGTCTTTGTCCACCTTGTCAATTCCTCTCAGTATTTTGTAAGTCGTTATCATGTCCCCCCTATCACTCCTGTCCTCCAGTGTCGTCTGGTTGATTTCCCTTAACCTCTCATCATAGGACATACCTCTTAACTCTGGGACTAGTCTTGTTGCAAACCTTTGCACTTTCTCTAGTTTCTTTACATGCTTGGCTAGGTGTGGGTTCCAAACTGGTGCCGCATACTCCAATATGGGCCTAACATACACAGTGTACAGGGTCCTGAACGATTCCTTATTAAGATGTCGGAATGCTGTTCTGAGGTTTGCCAGGCGCCCATATGCTGCAGCAGTTATTTAGTTGATGTGCGCTTCAGGAGATGTGCCTGGTGTTATACTCACCCCAAGATCTTTTTCCTTGAGTGATGTTTGTAGTCTCTGGCCCCCTAGACTGTACTCCGTCTGCGGTCTTCTTTGCCCTTCCCCAATCCTCATGACTTTGCACTTGGTGGGATTGAACTCCAGGAGCCAGTTGCTGGGCCAGGTCTGCAGCCTGTCCAGATCCCTTTGTAGTTCTGCCTGGTCTTCGATCGAATGAACTCTTCTCATCAACTTCACATCATCTGCAAACAGGGACACCTCAGAGTCTATTCCTTCTGTCATGTCGTTCACAAATACCAGAAACAGCACTGGTCCTAGGACTGACCCCTGTGGGACCCCGCTGGTCACAGGTGCCCACTCTGACACCTCGCCACGTACCATGACTCGCTGCTGTCTTCCTGACAAGTATTCCCTGATCCATTGTAGTGCCTTCCCTGTTATCCCTGCTTGGTCCTCCAGTTTTTGCACCAATCTCTTGTGTGGAACTGTGTCAAACGCCTTCTTGCAGTCCAAGAATATGCAATCCACCCACCCCTCTCTCTCTTGTCTTACTGCTGTCACCATGTCATAGAACTCCAGTAGGTTTGTGACACAGGATTTCCCGTCCCTGAAACCATGTTGGCTGCTGTTGATGAGATCATTCCTTTCTAGGTGTTCCACCACTCTTCTCCTGATAATCTTCTCCATGATTTTGCATACTATACATGTCAGTGACACTGGTCTGTAGTTTAATGCTTCATGTCTGTCTCCTTTTTTAAAGATTGGGACTACATTTGCTGTCTTCCATGCCTCAGGCAATCTCCCTGTTTCGATAGATGTATTGAATATTGTTGTTAGGGGTACACATAGCGCCTCTGCTCCCTCTCTCAATACCCATGGGGAGATGTTATCTGGCCCCATTGCCTTTGAGGTATCTAGCTCACTCAGAAGCCTCTTCACTTCTTCCTCGGTTGTGTGCACTGTGTCCAGCACATGGTGGTGTGCCCCACCTCTCCGTCTTTCTGGAGCCCCTTCTGTCTCCTCTGTGAACACTTCTTTGAATCTCTTGTTGAGTTCCTCACATACTTCACGGTCATTTCTTGTTGTCTCTCCTCCTTCCTTCCTTAGCCTGATTACCTGGTCCTTGACTGTTGTTTTCCTCCTTATGTGGCTGTACAACAGTTTCGGGTCAGATTTGGCTTTCGCTGCTATGTCATTTTCATATTGTCTTTGGGCCTCCCTTCTTATCTGTGCATATTCGTTTCTGGCTCTACGACTGCTCTCCTTATTCTCCTGGGTCCTTTGCCTTCTATATTTCTTCCATTCCCTAGCACACTTGGTTTTTGCCTCCCTGCACCTTTGGGTAAACCATGGGCTCATCCTGGCTTTTTCATTATTCCTGTTACCCTTGGGTACAAACCTCTCCTCAGCCTCCTTGCATTTTGTTGCTACATATTCCATCATCTCATTAACTGGCTTCCCTGCCAGTTCTCTGTCCCACTGAACCCCGTTCAGGAAGTTCCTCATTCCTGTGTAGTCCCCTTTCTTGTAGTTTGGCTTCATTCGTCCTGGCCTTCCTGCTTCTCCCTCCACTTGTAGCTCTACTGTGTATTCGAAGCTTAAAACCACATGGTCACTGGCCCCAAGGGGTCTTTCATATGTGATGTCCTCGATATCTGCACTACTCAAGGTGAATACTAAGTCCAGCCTTGCTGGTTCATCCTCTCCTCTCTCTCTTGTAGTGTCCCTTACGTGTTGGTACATGAAGTTTTCCAGTACCACCTCCATCATCTTAGCCCTCCATGTATCTTGGCCCCCATGCGGGTCCAAGTTCTCCCAATCGATCTCCTTGTGGTTAAAGTCACCCATGATCAGGAGCTTTGCCCTGCATGCATGAGCTCTTCTGGCCACTCTAGCCAGTGTGTCAACCATCGCTCTATTGCTCTCGTCGTACTCTTGCCTTGGCCTCCTGCTGTTCTGTGGTGGGTTATACATCACTGCTATTACCACCTTGGGACCTCCAGAGTGAAGCGTTCCCGCTATGTAATCACTTTCTTCTCCGCTGTCTCCTCTCTCCAGCTCATCAAAATTCCATCAGTGTTTGATCAGCAATGCCACTCCTCCACCCCCCCCTGTTCCCTCTGTCTTTCCTCAGGATTTGGTATCCCGTTGGAAAGATGGCATCTGTTATCATACCTGTAAGCTTGGTTTCTGTGAGAGCTATGATGTCCGGTGATGCTTCTTTGACTCTTTCATGCCACTCCTCCCACTTATTTGTTATTCCATCAGCGTTTGTGTACCATACCTTCAGTTTCCTTTCCAACACTGTGGTTTGTGGGGCCTGTGAAGGTGGGAGACCTGGTGGCATACTGTGGGATTCTATAGCTCGGTGTTGGGTGGAGGCTGTGGGTATGGATTGTAGTGTGTGTTGGGATGGTGTGATAGGTTGTGTGGTTCTGAGAATAGTCATGTGTGTGCTTGCCCTTGCTGTTCTGTTCTGCTCTGACTGACCTCTGCTGGTTCCATCCTTGTCTCTATTCCTAGCTCCTTTCGCTTTTTTGTCCTCTCCCTCAGCTGCTGTCATTCTGATTGTGTTCTGTCTCTGTCTAGGAACACCCTCTTGTACTCTTCTGAGTATTTCAATCGTGGTTTCTCTTGGAGGATCCTGTTCCGCACTGTTTCCGTCCTGAGAATCAGCTTGATTGGTCGGTTTTTCCCCTTCGAGTACCCCCCTATTCTCTGAAAATTTACAATCTCGTCCATCTCTTCACCTATTTCCGTGATGATTTTCTCAATCTCCTTACTTTCTTCCTGCTGCCTTTCAGTGTGTGTCCTTTCCTCTCTCTCCTGAAGCCCATGGATAAACACTGATTTTGCCCTTTCCTCCTCCCATTGCCTCACCCTCTGTGACTCTGGATCCTGCCTGTATGTGGTCAGTTTCTCCCTTGATTTTTCCAGTGGCTCTTGATAGCATGGTTGTGCCTCAGCATTCGACCTATCACCCTCTCCATCTGCAACCAGCTGGCTCTTTTTGGCAGGTTGATATGACCTTAGCATAATTCATAATTCCTTCCTTCCTGTTCGGCCTCGCAGCTTCATATGCTGTGTCTTCTCTGGTCACTGCCCCTGTAACTCGCTTCAGCCTATTTATCTCAACTTCTAGGACCCTTATCTTGGCTACTGCAGTTTCGACTTGTGCCTCCCAATTCTTTGTCTCCTTCTCCAACCTCTTTTCCAATTTCACAGAGAGCTCTTTCTCCATTTTTTCAGAAAGCTCTCCTAATTTTCTCTCCCACTCTTGTTCCATCCTTTTCCACTGCTCCTCCATCCACTCCTCCCTACCAGAACCATTCTCATCTGATCCTTGGTTCCTGCGAGTCCCCACCATTTTTTTTTTTTTTTTTTTTTTGTGAGAGAAGAGAGAAGGGAAAGGTAGAAGGAGAGAGAGAGGGGAAGAGTGAGAAGGGAAAGGGGGAG
>NC_091341.1:31245168-31335168 GCF_038502225.1 Cherax quadricarinatus | reverse complement strand
GATGTGCATACCAGCTAGCAGCACCTCTTTCTTCTGTCAGCGGTATCTAGCACAGAGTAAATGGTCTTCTCTGTGAAAAGAGGCAAATGTAGTCCCTGTTCACAAAAAGAAGAGCAGAGCGGAAATCAGCAACTGCAAACCAGTGTTACTCCTGCCAATCAATGGCAAGGTACTTGAGACATTAATCACAGGGCAGATGACAGCGTTTCTCGACTACCACCCCCTTTTTTATGACCGTCAATATGACTTCGGGAAAGGTCTCTGCTGTCAACCTCTCCTCTAAGTAGCACCAGTCACGGGACATTGCTGGTGCTTTCGACTGAGTATGGCTCCAGGGACTCTTGGCAAAACTGCAACCACTGGAGTCGCTGCCGCTGCTTTATGCCTTCTCAATGATTACCTTCAAGGTAGATCTCTAAGTGTAGTTCTCAACTAGACAGAATCAACAAGACACTACTGGAGCAATTACTCTCACATCTTGAGTATGCTGCACTTTCTAGGACTGTCTACCCTCTGCCTCATCTGCGATTTCTCAGAAGAGAAAACAGAACAAGATGGCTCATCTCTCGCCTACACTCAGCAGATAGATCTGTCTTTTCAGCAAAGCCTTCAGTACAGAAATGATGTGGGTGGCCCTATTGTTATGCACAAGGCCAATATTGTCAATGTACCATACTTGGCTCTACTCCGAGGACAGCAAGAAGTGAGCTACACAACAATACGGACAACAAACAGCAACTACACACTGACTGTACCCATCTCCAAAACATCCCTTCATTTGAGATCATTTATTCCTAGGATGACTCGAGTCTGAAAAATGCTAGTACAGCATAATGACATCAATGAATTAAGGTTGGTTGACCAAATGAAATCACTGGACCACTTCATCCTGTTCAATACTTTTATGTCCCATAACAATAACAAGGCTTTCCTATGAGCTGGTGTTGGAAACAACTCTTAGCTTGTAGATAAAGTTAGGAACCTTAAACCCTGAGAGAGAGAGAGAGAGAGAGAGAGAGAGAGCGACTAACACAGAAGGAAACTAATGATGGGCATCTGATGTCTAGAACTCGACTGGCAAATAGGGCTCAAATTACCGTCAGTAAACAGTCCTTTGATAAATTAGACACATGTGCAACTCTTGGGTATCTTTATTGAGGAAACGTTTCGCCACACAGTGGCTTCATCAGTCCATACAAAGGAGAATCTTGAAGAACAGGAGGAGAATGAGGTAATCAGTCCCTTAACCTTGAGTCGATGTGGTCAGTCCATCAATCTTGAATAGAATACGGCATACGTGCGGAGAAGGAGCTTATAAACCGTTGGTAGGAGAGGTGCAGCAGTCATAGGTGGTGTCACATTTGTTCAATGTGGAAGTAGGTCGTGCCCAAGAATTAGGCAAGCGAAGAATTCCCAAGAATTAAGATCCCAAGAAGTTGCAGTGTCTGACAGGTTTGTAGATGAATGGTTCAGAGAACCGACATGTTGATAAATTAGACACATGTGCAACTCTTGGGAATCTTTATTGAGGAAACGTTTCGCCACACAGTGGCTTCATCAGTCCATACAAAGGAGAATCTTGAAGAACAGGAGGAGAATGAGGTAACCAGTCCCTTAACCTTGAGTCGATATGGTCAGTCCATCAATCTTGAATAGAATACGGCATACGTGCGGAGAAGGAGCTTATAAACCGTTGGTAGGAGAGGTGCAGCAGTCATAGGTGGTGTCACATTTGTTCAATGTGGAAGTAGGTCGTGCCCAAGAATTAGGCAAGCGATGAATTCCCAAGAATTAAGATCCCAAGAAGTTGCAGTGTCTGACAGGTTTGTAGATGAATGGTTCAGAGAACCGACATGTTGATAAATTAGACACATGTGCAACTCTTGGGAATCTTTATTGAGGAAACGTTTCGCCACACAGTGGCTTCATCAGTCCATACAAAGGAGAATCTTGAAGAACAGGAGGAGAATGAGGTAATCAGTCCCTTAACCTTGAGTCGATGTGGTCAGTCCATCAATCTTGAATAGAATACGGCATACGTGCGGAGAAGGAGCTTATAAACCGTTGGTAGGAGAGGTGCAGCAGTCATAGGTGGTGTCACATTTGTTCAAGTGATAACCAAAGTTATTAGTTAAAAAAAAGGTGAGAGGAAGACTGAAATTATATAAAAAAAATCAAAGTGCCAATTCGTTAGGGGCCTAGTAGGCATCTGTTGCCACACACTTGCAAATATACAAAGAACAAAGCGAGTGTGAAAGTAGGTGTCCAAGAATTACGAGAGGTCTGTAACAAGTGAAATGTGGTACAGCATACAGTGAGAGTGAAAAAGTTAATAAGAAAAGGAAGAAAAGAAAAAAATACATAACTAGGGAAGGTGGCAGGATTAGGCCTTATTGAAATAGTGACGTCATAACAGGTGGTGTACCAATATAAATAATAAGTGTGCTAACCGATTGTGAAGTGTATCCTACCAAAAGTGAAAAGTGAAATCACTTGAGGAGCGCGTGATGTACGAGGATAAATGGATATAACTCTCCATCTTTCTCTCTCCCCCTCTGATACTATTTCTCTCCCCCTCACTTACACCTTCTATTTATCTTCCCTTTCCTCCTTCCCCTCCCCCCTGGCTTCCCCTCACTTCTCATTCATCATCCCTAGCCTTCCCCCTTACATTCTCTCTCTCTCTCTTTCTCTCTCTCTCTCTCTCTCTCTTCTCTCTCTCTCTCTCTCTCTCTCTCTCTCTCTCTCTCTCTCTCTCTCTCTCTCTCTCTCTCTCTCTCTCTCTCTCTCTCTCTCCCTCTCTCTCTCTCTCAAGCTCCTTTCTGTGGTAAAAAAAAAATGGGTAACCCAAGAGGTGGAGACCCAGGGGTCTGGAGGTCGAACCCAGGACGGAGGAACCTGGAAGGGAAGATTGGGAGTTAGAGCTCAAAAAAATGGAGGAAGAGTGGGGAAGGAAGCTAGCAGAGCTCGGCAGGGTAATGGAGGAGAGGATAGCTGAAGAGAGCAGGAAGTGAGGACTACAAATCTGAGCAGTAGAAGATAAGATAAAGTGCTTAGAAGAGGAGCTAAAAAATTTGAAATAGACTAGAGAGACAAAGGACAGTACAGACATGACATCAGGAACTTCTATACCAGTCACAGATGAGGGGGCTGTATGGATTCAGGAAAAGATGAGTACAAGAAGACCAAATGAGATGCCTGAAGACAATGAAGGAGACATGACATGCAGAGACTAACAGTCAAGGAACAGCTGAGCAGGGAAGACAGTCCACTGAGGATAGAGGCTGCAGCAAGGGCAGGGGTTGAATACACAAATAACCCGCGCATAGAGAGGCGCTTATGACGACGTTTCAGTCCGACTTGGACCATTTACAAAGTCACGGTATTGTGCCTTTTTATTTATTGCAGGAGTTGAAGGCAGGAATGTTTCGATGGAAGGAGCTAAAACACCTCAGAGGATGCAAAGAGAGACAGTGGGAGGAGGAGAGGGAGCGGTCAGTGTTTGTCTATGGGCTCCAAGAAGTCGAAGGAGAAACCTAACATGAAAGAAACCAGGGGGAGAAGAAAGCGATCAAAGGTATCATGAGAGCAATAGGTCAGGGAGACATGACCCAGGTGGCAAATTTTCGGAGAATTGGGTGGTTTAAGAGCAGGAGGAGATGGCCTGTCAAAGTAATCTTCAAGGCAGAATCAGCTCGAACCAGGGTCCTACAGGAGAAAGCACGACTGAGGGACAAACCAGAGTACCGGAGAGTGTACCTAGATTGAGACAGAACACAGGAGGAAAGGACGATACTGAGAGGGCACAAAGACGAAAGGAGGAACAGGATGCATCGATGAAGACAAGCAGAGCCCAGACTCAGGTGGAAGGACAAATACACCCTATAGAGACATCCGCAGGACTCCAACCACAACAACCCTGAAGCAACTGAATAATCTCAACCAAAACCCACACACTGTTCCCTCTGCCTCCACCCCCTCACCACAAACCCCACCCCCTCACCAAAAAACCCCACCCACACCGTGACTACCCCAACACAACTGAACAAGCTCAACCAAAACCTGAACACTTCCCTCTGCCCTCTCCCCCCCATCATAAACCCCACCCACACCACAAACCCCCATAGGCCCCCAGGGCTCCCACTCCCCAACCCCAATATTTTCCCAGGTCCACCGTGATAGACAAGAAGCTGAAGGTGTGGTACACAAATGCAGATGGAATAGCAAATAAATATGAGTGGCATGAAAGAATCAACGACAAGTTCCCAGACATCATAGCAGTCACAGAAATTAAACTCACTGAGACAATAAAAGATGCAGTCTTTCCACCGGGATATCAGATCCTGAGGAAAGATAGAAGGAACAGAAGGAGAGGAGGGGTTGCACTGCTCGTAAAAAACCTATGGAGTTTTGAGGAAATGGAAGGCATGGACGAGATTGGAGAAAGGGACTACATAGAGGTACAATTCAGTCTGGGGAACATAAGGTAGTCATTGCAGTGATGTATAACCCACCACAGAATTGCAGGAGGCCAAGAGAGGAATATGACGAGAACAACAGAGCGATGGTGGACACACTGGCTGAGGTGGCACGAAGAGCTCAATCATGCAGAGTTACTGGTCATGGGAGATTTCAACCACAGGGAGATCGACTGGGAAAACCTGGAGCCTCATGGGGGTCCCAAAACATGGAGAGCCAAGATGATGTATGTGGTACTGGAAAACCTCGTGCATCAATACATCAAGGACACTACCAGAGAGAGAGGGGAGGATGAACCAGCAAGACTGGACCTTGTGTTCACCCCGAGTAGTTCAGACACTGATGACATCACATATGAGAGGCCACTCGGAGCTAGTGACTACTTAGTTCTGAGTTTTGATTTCATAGTAGAGTTACAAGTGGAGAGGGTAACAGGAGTCGAATGGGAAAAGCCAAACTGTAAAAGGGGGGACTACACAGGTATGAGGAACTTCCTGCGGGAGGTTCAGCTGGACAGAAGAATGGTAGGAAAGTCAGTAAATGAAATGATGGAATATGTAACAACAAAATGCAAGGAGGCAGAGGAAAGGTTTGTTCCCAAGGGCAACAGAAACAATGGGAAGACCAAAGAGAGTCCTTGGTTTACCCGAAGGTGCAGGGAGGCAAAAACTAAGTGCATTAGAGAATGTAAGAGGTACAGAAGGCAAAGGACCCAGGAAAACAAGGAGGTCAGTCAAAGAGCCAGAAATGAATATGCACAGATAAGGAGGGCGGCCCAGCGACAGTACAAAAAAAAAATAGCATCGAAAGTCAAGTCTGACCCGAAACTGCTGTTTAGCCACATTAAGAGAGGGACAACAGTCAAAGACCAGGTGACCAGGCTGAGGAAAGAAGGTGGGGAACTCAGAAGAAACGATCAAGAGGAATGCGAGGAGCTCTACACGAGATTTAAGGAAGAATTCACAATGGGGACAGGAAGGACTCTGGGAAGACAGGAAACAGGGGGACACCAACAAGTGCTGGACAACATGCACACAACTGAGGAGGAGGTGAAGAAGCTGCTAAGTGACCTTGATACCTCAAAGGCAATGGGACCGGACATCTCCCTGTGGGTCCTCAGGGAGGGAGCAATCTTCAACATATCCCTTGAAACTGGGCAACTACCTGAGGTATGGAAGACTGCAAATAAAGTTCCCCCTTTTTAAAAAAAGGAGACAGAAAAGAGGCACTAAATTACAGACCAGCATCACTGACGTATATAGTATGTAAAGTCATGGAGAAGATTATCAGGAGAGTGGTGGAGCACCTGGAATGGAACAAGATTATAAACGACAACCAGCACGGATTCATGGAAGGCAAATCCTGTGTCATAAACCTTCTGGAGTTTTATGACAAAGTTGCAGAAGTAAGATACGAGAGAGAGGGGGGTGGGTTGATTGCATTTTTTTGGACTGCAAGAAGGCCTTCGACACCGTTCCTCACCAGAGATTAGTGCAGAAACTAGAGGATCAGGTGCATATAACAGGAAGGGTACTGCAATGGATCAGAGAATACCTGAAAGGGAGGCAACAAGTCATGGTACGGGATGAGGTATCACAGTGGGCACCTGTGATGAGCGGGGTCCCACAGGGGTTGGTCCTAGGACCAGTGCTATTTTTGGTATATGTGAATGACATGATGGAAAGGATAGACTCAGAGGTGTCCCTGTTTGCAGATGTGAAATTAATGAGAATTAAATCAGATGAGGATCAGGCAGGACTTCAAAGAGACGTGGACAGGCTGGACACGTGGTCCAGCAACTGGCTTCTTAAATTCAACCCTACCAAATGCAGAGTTGTGAAGATCAGAGAAGGGCAAAGAAGACCACAGACAGAGTATAGACTAGGTGGCCAAAGACTGCAAACCTCACTTAAGGAGAAAGATCTTAGAGTGACCATAACACCGAGCACGTCTCCGGAGCACACATCAACCAGATAACTGCTGCAGCATACGGGCGCCTGGCAAACCTGAGAATAGCGTTCCGATACCTTAGTAAGGAATCGTTCAAGGCAGTATAGAGCGTCCGCACCTGAACTTCTTTATTTTTTGTTTGATTTCTTTCATTTTTTTTTTTTTTTTTGTACGTAAAGAAGCACCTTTCAATAGTAATGTGACCAAGTTTCAATAAGATAGCTCAAAAAACAACTAAGAAAATAATTATATACTAATAATCATGCATATTGAACAGTATATTCGTAATGGGACTTGGAGAAGCTGTTTTGGCATTATCTACGCATAAAACAATGCTAAACTGTATTTCTGATGATTATCCCAACTGTAATTTATCCTTTCTTCATTCTTAAAAAAAAATAAAGTTTGTATGGTTTTGAAATTCAGCCAAATATCTGACTTTTGCCCTCACAAAAATATAAAGCAAATTATGATATCTCAAAAAGTGTCCATTTCGTTGTAAAACAATCTTTCCTTTATGTTCTCTGTGAATTGCATTGCATTCCTGCTATTATTAACGAAAACACTGGCTTATATATGTGAATAACTTACTTCCGAGATAATCCGCGAAACAGCCGGACCACCGATTTTTTTTTTTTTTTCGAGAAAATAGCATTTTTCTCAGTCTTATACTGCATTACGAGTGTATATCATAGTTACCCATGTCCGTTTTCTTTAACATAAGGACCCTGGAGGTGAAAGAAGGAGAATGGAAGCCCATCCCTGACTATGGGAATCTTATATTCCCGTGGGAACGCTCTAGGAATATGCCATATATTATTCATTCTGGGGTATTTACCATATTTCTTTGTTATTTATATTGTTTATGTCATATTAGATCAATTGTGATAGATAAATAAGCCGTAGAAGCTATAATAGCGTTATATTGAAGCCACACACCGAGACTGGAATTTTCCATGACGTCAGCAAAATGGTGCCAGAAGGTTCCTGGTTCGCTGGAAGTCTACGTATAAGTCCCACCCACTGTATTGTGATGCCAAATCGTCAATTATTATCTTAAAAAGAATAATACAATAAATACACGAAAAAAAAAAACGAAAAAAAATGAAAATTGACGACAGGTGAGCAGACCTGCCGCGGGTGGTGACGTCACCCTAGGTGTTTTAAATGACCATAATTCCTTGTAGGAATGTCGTAGAACAATGATTCTGGTACCATTGTATTGCCAGAGAGTTAAGCTATTTTTCTATAAGATTAACTCAATTTGTGAATTTTTCGACAAAATTTTTCGTTCGCGCTGAGCAGGCCCGGTTAAGTAAGTAAGTAAGTTTATTCAGGTATACACAAATACAGTTACATAGAATTATCATACATAGCAGCATATGTGTAGAGAACCTAGGATAACCCAAAAAAGTCAGACAGAGTGACTTATTTCCATTGTGGTCCTTTTACCTTATTATTATAATATAAAGGTTATAATATTTTCTTATTATTCTACAATGAAGATAACATCTTATTATCATACTAAAAAGACTATCTACTACACCAAGGTCATTAAGACTATCTACAATACGAGGGTCATTACTAGGAATACGGTAAAATTTACACGTATGTTAGATAAAAAATAGAAAATCATTCCCCTCCCTTTCTGTAGCTACATTCATCAGACACCTTTTGGCACTCTTCTTGAACTGGTTCACGCTATGACTGGCTTTGACATGTGCGGGTAGTCTGTTCCATTCCTTTATTGTTGTACAATAAAAGGTGTTTGAAGCCTGGCCACTGACTGTGGCTACTACAAAGTTGTGCTCTCTCCCCCTAGTACTATGATTGCTGCGGTTCCCAACCTTGACAAAATTGACAGCAAGATATTCTGGACATTGTTTGTGAGCAATTTTATAAACATGATTTAGCTTCAGTTGTTTTACTCTGTCTTCAACATTCAGCATATCCAACTGCTGTAATTCATCCTGGCCTACATGTTCTCTTGGTCCCAGCCCCAGGATGAATCTTACTATTTTGTTCTGGGTGATTTGCAGTCTATCTTTCAGTTTTTTTTTGTCAAGGCAGAGTACCAAGAAGAGCAAGCGTAATCCATATGGCATTGTATAAGGGCTAGACATAGGGTCCTGCGAGCCTCAGTAGGTAGACACTGTGCTTGTCTATACAGGAACTTCAGTCTGGCATTCGCTATCAATTCTCCTGACATGCATGGGTCAAAGGGTATTCCCAAATATTTTACTGATGAAACCAAAGTGATGGGCTCCCCATTACATTGAACATTAAAATTATTTACCCTTCTCAGTTTATGTTTCGTGCCAAAGAGAATGGCTTCAGTTTTCCCTAGGTGTAATGATAGTTTGTTGTCTACTAACCATTTGCTGCAGGACTCCAGTTCCAGTGTTAAAACATTAGCAATATCTTGTGGGTCTTTACCTGACACTAACAGAGCACTGTCATCTGCATACAGGAGGAGTTTGCACTTGACACTGATAGGCATATCATTGACATAACATAAGAATAATAAGGGACCTAGAATACTACCTTGGGGAACTCCACATGTTATCGGCAGGGGTTCTGATTCTGTTTTGTTGATTTTGACTATTTGTCTCCTGTTGCTAAGGTAGGACTTAAACCAGTCTACAGAACCTATACCGATAGCTTGAAGTTTATTACATAATATATTGTGGTTGACAGTATCGAAGGCCTTTTGCAGGTCTAAGGTTACCATACCTATGAGGTTCCCCTTTGACATTTCAGTTCTCAGGTAATCCATCAGATTAATAAGGGAGGTGTCGGTTGAGTAGGATCTTCTAAAGCCCGATTGATAGCTATGGAGAATGTTGTTGTCATTAAGGTACTTAACTACTTGAGAATACACCGCCCTCTCTAGAATTTTAGATATTATACTGAGTATACTAACAGGCCTATAGTTGCTTACATCAGACCTACTATTTTTCTTGAAGATAGGAGTAACTCTGGCCTCCTTGAACCCCTCCGGTACGGTATTAGTGGTGATTGATAGATTTATTATGTGAGCAATAGGGATTGACAGTTCAGAAGCACCATCTTTTACGAACTTAGACGGGATGTTATCAGGGCCTGTGCTCTTAGTTGGGTTTAACCTGCTTAGTTCTTTTTGAATAAAGTCATGAGATACACTTACTAGTTGACAACTGTTTGGGGTTACCCCTTTATTGGTATAGTATGTTTGAAACTTATCAGAGTCTGTGTTAAAGGTATTTGATGCAGCTGGTAGTTTACTTACTAGTGTTGATGCAACAGATGTGTAGTAGGAATTAAAGCAATTTGCCACCTTAGATGTTTCGTGGCATACCTCATTATCGATAGTGAGTACTATGTTAGACCTATCTACTGGCTTATGGCTATACCCCAACTGTTTTAGTTGTTGCCAGAGCTTTCTGGGGTTATGCTTATACTCTTCAATTTTTGAGCAGTAGTGCTTTGCCTTTGCTCCTTTTATAAGTCTCTGTACTCTGTTCCTCACCCTTTGGAATTCATTTAGTGCTGCAATATCCTGTCTGTTTGCTTTAAATCTTTTTAGCAGCTGGTCTCTGAATTTCATATTATCTAATATCTCAGTATTTATCCAGGGTTCAGTTCTTCGTTTAATCCTAACCTCTTTAACTGGTGCAATATTATCAAGGATGGTAGTGAACATTGTTTTGAATTTTTCCCAGGCATCGTTTACGTCCGTGCAACTTGTTATCTCTGTCCAGTCACAATTGTGTAGCCTATTTACCAGCGTTTCTTTACTGTAGTTTCTAGTTGACCTCATTTTTATTGTCCTGTGTAGGCCTATCCTATCCCTAGTGATTTTCCTGGTGCAGTAAATGATGAAATGATCACTAAGACCTGTGGTAATGACGCCTGACTGACTAATGTTCTCAGAGCGGTTACAAAGTATGTGGTCAATTAGGGTGGCTGAGAACTGTGTGATCCGGGTTGGAGTATTAATTAGTTGAGTGTAACTATTTAATCCTAGAATTTGCTTATACCTTTTGCATAGCCCGTTATTTTGCTGCTGAAAACAGATATTGAAGTCGCCCAGTATTATTGTCTCGCAATTGTTTTCAACTCCGGACAAGACTCTGGAAAAGTCTTCTAAGAACTGGTCCTGGGTTTGGTCTTAGGAAGCAGCACTTCAAACCATAGAATCTCCAGTTTATTGTTATTTAAATCAGGTCTTGGGTTGTAAGCTAAGTCATTTCTAATGTAGGCACATACTCCACCACCCTTTCTGTTCCTATCTAAGCGTTTTATATTGTAACCATCTATTTTGACCTCGTAGTCAGTCACCGTATCATCCAACCAAGATTCAGAGATGGTTATAACTGCCGCCCTAATTTTGTTAGCTAGAATCCTAATCTCTGCCAATTTAGGAAGAAGTGATCTTGCATTGACATGAATAAAGTGAAGGCCTGTTTTCATAAAACAATCATAATCATCAATATATGGCAATGGGTCATTTGTATTAAAATTAGGTAAATCAACGTCATCACTGCTAAAGGGTAACTGTGCCAAAGTGCATTTGTTACACACAAAATGAATTCTGGCACCGTTGCTATAATTGTACATACATCCATCATGCACCCACCCCTTACACATTTTACATAAGGTGCCTTTTCTGTTTTTCATGCGTACTTTAGTACAGTGTATGCATCTGTTTGGTAGTGTTTGAGATAATAATGGCTGTATCGTCTCACATTGACCTATGTATGTATTACATATGGAGTTAAGGTTATCATTCCTAGCTACTAGACCGTCATTATCGCCGTCATTTATCTGTCTGTTTTGCCTCTGCACAATAGTTTGAGGTCCTGGATTAATTTGGATATCACCACTTAAGAGCGCTACAATAAGAGCTGTGTGCCACTGTTTTTGTTTGGGTATGCAGTGTTGCCATACCTTGCAGCGATAGTGACATTTACTTTTCTGGTAGGATGGCAACTGTTGGGCTTTTACTGTCCAGGGCGCTGTTACTCCATTCACCTTTTCCAGCCCCCATGACTGATTTCTTTCTTCATGGAATTGAAGAAGAAATATAAATATAATTATGGCAGCCTGTACCCCCCTAATGCCTGCCATTTTCACTCTTCGCTCTTTTACTCATATACAATAATATTTATTTCTCTTTTCCAGTCCCTAGTACACTTAGTATCTGCTTTAGCAATCACCACTGAATTACTAGTAAAATTTCTTCTTCAAAACCCTCTTCACTGCTCACTTTTCCCTTAACTTCACGAAACCCTTACAGTTAACCCCTTATTACACACTCCCCTTCCCATCTCACTTCACAGTCTGGCTTCCCCAATTAACTTCTAACTCCTTTCCATTCTGGTAGATCAGAAAGGTTTAATCCATGGTTTTATCCTTCCAAATCCCCCTCAATTCCATTTATCGGGGGTTGTGTGGTGTTGTCTCCTGACCTGTTCTGCTGACTCAGCCATTTTTAAAACACTGAGGGGAGTAACGCCACCTACAACCTGACTTTCCTTGAGTTTATAGATATATTTGGCGTTTTCTGCTATGATTCTCTCACTGTACACTGGTCAGCTGAATATAGGTCAGCTACTAAAACATTAACCTTGACTGTTTAACTATTCACTTCTTTCCCACGACTGGCACTGAGGGATATCCGACCAATAACCTTGGAGTTTTGTACTGTTGATTTGACGATGTCTCCTGTGTTTCCCTCTCGTTAGCACTGGTACAGGTGATATGATGGTGGTACAGATATGATGCTACTGTCAACAGATGAACGTCAGTAAAGATGAGAATTTCACTTCGCTAGTTGTACGTCTGGCAGTAGCGGCTGTTTGGATGCCGGTCAGCCATGTTTAAATGCTCAATTCTTTCCCTCGTTTGGCACTGAAGAAAAAAGTCCTACAGACCTGTCATTTCCTTGGAGATTTAGTTGATCAGGTTTTCTGCCATGTTGTCTTCCCGTTAAACACTGGTGCAGTTGATATGGAGGTCAGTTATTTCATTGTAGTGGAAAACGTCTCATGTCTGGTTCACGTCTGGCAGCAGGTCTGGTACTTGAATGCCGGTCCCTCTTTTGTCATATTTAGTCCATTTCGTTGTCGTCACCGTCAGTTTTTATGTCACTATAGGTTCCTTGCATGTTGTTGCAGCAGTACTTACAAATTTGGCCATCACTGGAGTTCGGATAGTCCCAGGGGACGGCAAGATATAGGAGCAGCCTTGTTGTTGCTTGCTGTGGCTGCCCCTTCAAGACACTGTACACTGTGTACATCAGACCCATACTGGAGTATGCAGCACCAGTTTGGAACCCACACCTGGTCAAGCACGTCAAGAAATTAGAGAAAGTGCAAAGGTTTGCATCAACTATTGGACCACTACGACAAGGTCCTAAATGCACTAGAAGACAAAAAGAATGCAGATGTAATATATACAGACTTTGCAAAAGCCTTCGACAAGTGTGACCATGGCGTAATAGCGCACAAAATGCGTGCTAAAGGAATAACAGGAAAAGTCGGTCGATGGATCTATAATTTCCTCACTAACAGAACACAGAGAGTAGTCGTCAACAGAGTAAAGTCCGAGGCAGCTACGGTGAAAAGCTCTGTTCCACAAGGCACAGTACTCGCTCCCATCTTGTTCCTCATCCTTATATCCGACATAGACAAGGATGTCAGCCACAGCACCGTGTCTTCCTTTGCAGATGACACCCGAATCTGCATGACAGTGTCTTCCATTGCAGACACTGCAAAGCTCCAGGCAGACATCAACCAAATCTTTCAGTGGGCTGCAGAAAACAATATGAAGTTCAACGATGAGAAATTTCAATTACTCAGATATGGTAAACATGAGGAAATTAAATCTTCATCAGAGTACAAAACAAATTCTGGCCACAAAATAGAGCGAAACACCAACGTCAAAGACCTGGGAGTGATCATGTCGGAGGATCTCACCTTCAAGGACCATAACATTGTATCAATCGCATCTGCTAGAAAAATGACAGGATGGATAATGAGAACCTTCAAAACTAGGGAGGCCAAGCCCATGATGACACTCTTCAGGTCACTTGTTCTATCTAGGCTGGAATATTGCTGCACACTAACAGCACCTTTCAAGGCAGGTGAAATTGCCGACCTAGAAAATGTACAGAGAACTTTCACGGCGCGCATAACGGAGATAAAACACCTCAATTATTGGGAGCGCTTGAGGTTCCTAAACCTGTATTCCCTGGAACGCAGGAGGGAGAGATACATGATTATATACACCTGGAAAATCCTAGAGGGACTAGTACCGAACTTGCACACGAAAATCACCCACTACGAAAGCAAAAGACTTGGCAGACGATGCACCATCCCCCCAATGAAAAGCAGGGGTGTCACTAGCACGTTAAGAGACCATACAATAAGTGTCAGGGGCCCGAGACTGTTCAACTGCCTCCCAGCACACATAAGGGGGATTACCAACAGACCCCTGGCAGTCTTCAAGCTGGCACTGGACAAGCACCTAAAGTCAGTTCCGGATCAGCCGGGCTGTGGCTCGTATGTTGGTTTGCGTGCAGCCAGCAGCAACAGCCTGGTTGATCAGGCTCTGATCCACCAGGAGGCCTGGTCTCAGACCGGGCCGCGGGGGCGTTGACCCCCGGAACTCTCTCCAGGTAAACTCCAGGTAAAGGCTAGTTCCGGAGCTCAGGGGTATATCTTATGAAGAAAGGTAGAAGGAAATCGGACTGTCTACACTGGAGGATAGGAGGGTCAGGTGAGACATGATAACAACATACAAAATACTGCATAAAATAGATAAGGTGGACAGAGACATGTTGTTCCAGAGAAGGGACACAGAAACAAAGGTTCACAATTGGAAGCTGAAGACTCAGACGAGTCACAGGGATGTTAGGAAGTATTTCTTCAGAGTCGTCAGGAAGTGGAATAGCCTAGCAAGTGATGTAGTGGAGGTAGGAACCATACATTGCTTTAAGACGAGGTATGACAAAGCTCAGGAAGTAGAGAGAGGACCTAGTAGCAATCAGTGAAGAGGCGGGGCCAGCAGCTGAGTCTCGACCCCTGCAACCACAATTAGGTGAGTACATTGTAGGGACACCACGTGCGAGGGTCACACCTTCCATACTCTGCAAATATAAATGTTTTTGAGGGCTACGGTCAGGGCCGGATTAAGAAGTCTCCGGGCCCTAGGCTATTCAGATTGGCGGGGCCCCTTTGAGTTACTGGTAAGCGAAGCAACCCCTTCCAGCTTGGGGGTGGGGTGGGGGGTTGGTGTGAGCCTGTTTAAGGTTTAATTAAATACATTCTGGCTATTTAGATTAAATTTAATAGGGAAAGTACATCAAGACAACCAAAACCATTTACCAACAGCCATTATAACTATCTTGTTAAATCATGCATTTTAAAGAGAATAAACTCAAGACAGCATAGTATTACTAGATTAGGCTATTAAAGTAGTGACATCATGTACCTATTATATTCAGCATAACTACTACAGCACTATTATTCCCTTTATAAATCACTGACCATTATTGTTATCATTGCATCATGCATAAGACTATCAAATCATATAAACTCAAGAAAGTAAAGAATTGTTTATATTCATAGGCACTTCTTAAATAAACTTTTTTCTGGATTTCATATTGGCAGAATCATCAATTATATTCTGAAAATCAATATTTCTTGTTAGATCATACTCAATGGTCAACAAGGCTAGGTTACACAATTTGTCTTGGCTCATTGTTGAACGGAGCTGGTTTTTCACTCTTTTCAAAACAGAAAATGAACGTTCTCCTTCACAGTTAGTAGCTGGAAGTGTTAGGTAAAGGCGATACACTATGTCAACATTAGGGAAGGTTTCTGAGATACCTGCATTTCTTAAATGTTTCAAAGCAGCTGAGGGTGCACATTTTTCAGGTGGAGCTTTAATCTGATTCATATACCCAGAAAAATGAACTATTTCTTCAACAAATGTGTCCTGAACATCTGCTGAAAGGTGTTGTTGCAACTTTAATGCAGCTTCTCTCAATTCTGCATCTGGCATAGTAGTAATTTTGAACAGAAATCCAAACTTTCATTGAGATTCTGGTAGATTTCTTTTCTTTTCACCAATTCTGTAATCAGTGAATCCAGAATGACGAAGTATGTAGCTGTCTTACATTTCTGCCTTGGTAGCAACACAGTTTCATTGTCTGGCTCTTCAAAATTGCGTTTCCTCTTCCTTGACCGCTGATGATCAGCCCGGTAACTGTAGTCTTTCACCAGCAGTTTAGTTTTCTCCTCAAACATTTCAAAAGCTTCATCATTGCGAAGTGAGCTTACAAATTCCACTAAGCCTGCATAGAGGTTAGCACAAGTAGCCATTTCAATTTCAATTTTCTGAAGTGTCTTGTTCGTGGCATTTAACCGTTCCAGTATACAGTCCCAAAGCACACAGAGTAAGGCCAATTCAAAATCTTCCAATTTTGATGCTAAGCTGGCTGCTTCGCTTCTTGTAGTTGCTGTCTGGTCTTCATCCTCTGCTATTTGGATCAAAGCAGAACGTATTTTAGCAAAACTGTCTTTCAAAGCATGTGTTGCATCATGCTGTGCTGACCACCTTGTTCCATTATATTTACCCGACATGTTACTTGCATTGTCGTAGCTCTGGCCACGGCAATCCATAATAGAGAGATCATCTTCAAGCAGAGTATCCAGTACTACATTCATCATTGTTTCTCCATCATGGCCTGAAAGAGGAATGATTTTTATAAAGCGCTCTACAGGCTTACCACTGGAGTCGACAAAGCGAACAATGAATGTCAATTGATCTGTATGTGAAATATCTGGTGTTGAATCTACACTTATTGCAAAGTATTTTGCAGTTTTCACAGCTGCTATGATGTTATTGAGGACCTTCTTAGTCATCAGTTCAATAAATTCATTGCATATAGTAGATGATATGTAAGATACAGTGCCTCTTCCTGCATTCCCAAGGCGTGACACATGATTTGCTAAGAATGGATCGAATTGTGCTAACAGTTCTATGATCCCTAGGAAATTGCCATTGTTTTCCGAACCAAAAACCTCATTTTCTCCACGGAAAGCAAGTCCTCTTAGAGCTAAGAATTTTACAACAGCAACAACTCTTTCTAGAACTTTTCTCCAATAAGTGCGCTCTTTTTCAGTTTGATTTTCCAAATGAGAATCCAATAAGCCTTTTTTCTGTGCACGAAATACACTGGCTAAAATGCAGCTCCTGTGAGTGGTGCTGTTTTCATGTTCCTCGAAACGCTTGGAATTTTTCCAGTCATTGAACACCTGTGTGAAGGTATTTTCTTTGGTAGAAAATAGCTTGCATGCTGAACAGTACACTTTTCCTGAGCTTTCAGAGTATACCATCCATGATCTTTTCACAGTTTCTGAATTTGCAAGCTTCCTATAAAACATAGAGGACTTTAAACAACGACGACTTCCATCATCATAAATCCTTGCTGATTTCCTAAAGTCAATGTTCAGAGTTTGACTGAAGTTTTCTGCAATGAAAGCATTACGTAGAGAATCTGGGATTACATTTGACCATGAGGCAGGATCTTTTAAGACAAATCCTGTGGATAAAATGTCCGTTGAGACATTGAGAGGAGACACAAAAGAAGTAGATGCTGGCTGAGAAATAATGGAGGGAGGGCTTCCTGTATGATCTGACGTATCTGCAGATTCAACTGTACTGGTAACATCAGAAACTGTTTTCGTGAATACGTCTGTGATCTTTCTGCAGCTTCCTACATCTTTCTTTTTCTGTTCTTCTTCTTGAATTTTCTTCTTTCTTTTCTGTGACCCACTCGCATAAGAACGTCCAACATCACGTTCACGAGATGCCATAATGAGGATGTATCACTGTCTGTAATCATGCAAATACAAATTTTTCATTATCAATTATTATTAATTTTTTAATTATTAATTTATTTTTTCTGTCAATTGGGGGGACATGGCCCTTGTAGCCCCCTTTCCTCTGGCTGCGCATCTAAAAATTCAAAACATTACCAGAAAGGAGTCATATACAGAACTTTTACCATAGATTAGGTTAGTGATTTGGGCTACGAATATTTTACTAATTCATCCTCCTTGATCTCCAATTTACTTAAACAGAAATCATACTAAGTCCAAGAACAATGCACAATGGTATTTATATTACCATTTTCATAACTAAACTAATCATTATGTTTTGCATGATATATGGCCTACCACCATAGATAAGGACATGAGATTTAAAGAATGCAGGGACAATTTTCAGTTTCACCCAACCAACGATTTTCTGATGTGGCTTATGTGTTTCTGGGGAAATATGTAGTAAATTAATTGATGTTCTACATCACTTCCGTCGCAACTTGAAAACTAAGCATTTGCGACGGAAGTGATGTAGGACATCAATCAATTGAGATCTGTTATTGAAATGATGAAGACTTAAAGACAGGACAAAGTGCTTTTAAAACCTACAAACGGAAGTCACTTTGCGTTTTTAGGTTTTTCTTTATAGTATTTTTACCAAAAATGCGTCTTTACTGGTCCATGCGTCTTTACTGGTCCATGCATCTTTACTGGTCAAGTAACCCTATCTGGTACCTCCCTTAACATTTAGAGGCGAAAACAAACATTTATCCATACACATCAATGTCTATCAACAACACTTCAGTTAATTTGTCACAGTACAAGTCTAGATAACGTGTAATTGCTACAGAAAATTGGAGAGGAATCTCCCATACTCACCCGTTAGCGGGAAAACACAGCTGTTCTGATGTAAACAAAGGCGTGTTGAGTGTTGCCATCTATGGTTAGGTTTATTTATTTTTATTTTATTTCATTATTTATTTTTGTTTTGATTAATTTTTAAAAATAAATTTTACTCTCCAAACACTTGAACTTTTTAGGTACGGACCCATTTGCACTTGCACCATGTGTGCAGTCTTGGATGAGCCCCTGAACCCTTTGGACCGCGGGGCCCCCAAATGCGTGGGGCCCTAGGCAAATGCCTCGTTTGCTTATGCGGTAATCCGGCCCTGGGGCTACCCAAGTGTACTGCAAGGGTCGCTAAGTGTGTCAGGGTAGTGAACAATCCTTGAAGCGATTTACAATTTGCCTGAGCCACATAAGAGTGGGGAGACCCACAATTTTATAAGTGATCTAGTAAGTGATACTTGGTGGCACATTCAGAGTGGGCAGGCCTAGTGTGCTCCAGGTGACATTGTCATGTGTCACCCAAGAAAGATAATAAAGTGAAACAAATGTATGACCAGTGAAAGAAATACAGTGAATAGGGTACATTATATATCGAGAAAAAATGGAGGTGGATCTATGCCAGGACATCACATCGAGCTGGACAATCTACAGGCTGCATTGCAAGTACTGTATTCACCTATGTGTGGTTGTTGGGTGTGGGCTTTGGTTTCCAATTAACCACCAAACTGATTGTGAACGGTCCAACTCTCCTAGTACGATAAAGAATATATGGTCAAGTACTCATTAAGGAATAGCAATTGGTAATTTATGGAACAAGGCAAGATAGGTTTCTATAAGACTAGGTGGTAGTAAAAGCAGAGAGGTACAGAAGAGTAGGTAGGTGTGGGTCAAGTCACAGGAGGGTGTGGGTCAGGTCACAGGAGGGTGTGGTCAGGTAAGGGAGCACTGCCGACTCCACATAACACTCCAACGCACAATTCCACCTACTTTTCAGACACTTAATAAACCCACATATAGTTCTACACACACACACACACACACACACACACACACACACACACACACACACACACACACACACACATACACACACACACACACACACGTACGTTCCCACATATACAGACTCACACATACACTCCCCCCCGCTCCCACACCAATCTCTCACTCCTTCCCCCTCATCCTCCCCTCTCTCTCACCCTTCTCCCCCACCTCTCCTTCTTTCCCCCTGTCCCTCTCCCATTCTCCCCCTCTGCTTCTCACTCCTCCTCACTTTCCATATTCCCCCTTCAATCCCTTTCCCCACCTCTCTCCCATTTAGCCACTGTCTACAGTTTCCTCCTCTACCTCCCCTGCCCTCCCCTCATGCTCAAACACACCACAAAACACACAGAATTACATAAGCTTTTTATTCTGAGGCAACCAAAACAAAAAAAGATGGGTTGCCAGAGAGCAGGAAGGAAAACCAAGGGACAGGAGGATGAATCTGCAAAGATTGGGCAGCAGAGCTCATGAAAAGGGAACATGAATGGGGAAACAAACTAGAAGAAACTAGAAACTAGAAGAAGTGGGAGATGCAAGTCTTAGCAGCAGAGGCAAGGATACAGAGATAAGAAGAGAAACTGAAAAATCTTAAAAAGCCTAAAGAACTAAAGAACAATTTGGGAATGACATCAGAGACTGCTACCTCAGTCACAAACAAGGGGACTGTAGGGAACGAAGGAGCAAAACTGCATGTACAAGCCCTATCAGAGGGGACTGCAGTAAATGAAAGAGCTAAGCTATATATGGAGGCCCTAACAGACCACAGCAGAGCCCAGGGAAGGCTGAGAAGGAAAAATGACAGGCCACTGAGCCCAAGTACAATAGATAGTGAAACTGAAGAAAGGAAAGCGGCAATGGAGGAAATTAAATCAAATCAGTGGGTACAGGGATATGCAGTAGGAGAACGAAAGGGAAAAATCAGTCTTTATGGGCTCCAGGAAGTTGAAGAGAAAACTTACGAAGCAAGAAAACAAGGGGAAAAATGCAATTGAAAGCATCATAAAAGTAAAAGGAGATGACATGACCCAGCTGGCAAATTTTCAGAGAATAGGGGGGTTTGCAAGAAGAACCCGACCAGTGCAAGTGACGTTCAAGGCAGCGTCGACTCAGAACAGGATCCTGCAGGAGAAAGCTAGACTAAGGGACATGCCGGCATACCGGAAGGTGTATCTCGACCATGACAGAACAGAAGAAGAAAGGCAGAAACTGAGAGATTGCATAAAGGCAAAAGGAGAGAAGAGAGAAGATGGAGGTGGACAGGAGAACCCAGATTCAGGAGGAAGATCAAATACAGCCTCCCTCACAACTACCTACAGAAGCCCCCCAACCAGGACAACCCCAAACACACATGCCATATCCTATGCCCCCACCCATCTCATTACAAACTCCATTCCCACAGCAACCACCCATAGTTCTTTATCAGGTCTCCCACTTTCCCAACCCCAATGTAACCCCCAGACCACAGTTTAGAAAAGAAGTTGAAGGTGCGGTATACAAATGCAGATGGAATAACAAGTAAGTGTGAGGAGAGGCATGAAAGAATCAGGAAGACATCACCAGACATAATAGCACTCACAGAAACAAAACTCACCAGGATAACAGATGCAATCTTTCCACTCAGATATCAAATCCTCAGGAAACACAGAGGGGGGAGAGGGGGAGGAATTGCACTGGTCATTAAAAACCAGTGGGGATTTGAGAAAATGGAAGGAATGGATGGCATGGAACAATCCAGTCTGAGGGCCATAAGGTGGTAATTTCAGTAATGTACAACCCACCACAGAACTGCAGGAGGCCAAGAGGAGAATACGACGAGAGCAACAGAGCAATGGTCGACACACTAGTCGAGGTGGCCAGAAGAGCTCACATGGGAGGAGCAAAGTTACTAGTTATGGGTGATTTCAATCACAAGGAGATTAATTGGGAAAACCTGGAGTCCCATGGAGGTCCCGAAACATGGAGAGCCAAGATGATGGATGTGGTACTGGAAAACCTCATGCATCAACATGTTAGAAACACTACCAGAGAGAGAGGTGAGGATGATCCAGCAGGACTGGACCTTGTATTCACCTTGAGTAGTTCAGACATCGAGGATATCATGTATGAAAGGCCCCTGGGAGCTAGTGATCATGTGGTTCTGTGCTTTGACTACATAGTTGAGCTACAAGTGGAGAGAGTAGCAGGAATAGGATGGGAAAAACCAAACTACAAAAGGGGGAACTACTCAGGCATGAGGAACTTCTTGCAAGACATTTATTTATTTATTTATTTATTTATTTATTTTCAATTTGAGCACACTTACAGAGGTACAAAAAAAAATACAGATAAGAGCAGTATGCCAAAGCCACTTATACTATGCATAGCATTACGGGCTGGCTTAAAATTAACTTAAGATTAACTAAGCAATGATGAAATCAGTGATAAAACATTAATGTAAACAGATTACTATAAAGCACAAGTGAGTATTACAAAGACAGGTCATATGGTTGCATTCAGTTAGGTAGTGATTCTGTTAGGTAGTGTATTTAAAAAAATAATAAAGTTAGATTCGGTTTTAGGTTTAACATTTATGTGATATAATTGTGAGAAACATTTAAGATATACAATTTATAAGGTTCAGTTATTCAGTATTTATTTGGTTTTGGGTGAGTAAGTGATCTTTGAGAAGAGACTTGAATTTATAAACAGGTTGTGTTTCTTTTATATTTACAGGTAATGAATTCCAGATTTTAGGGCCTTTTATGTGCATTGAGTTTTTGCATAGTGTGAGATGGACACGAGGAACATCAAAGAGTGATCTGTGCCTTGTGTTATGGTCATGTGTTCTGTTGAGGTTGGCAAGGAGACGTTTGAGGGGAGGGTTAATATCAGAGTTAAGTGTTCTATGTATGTAATAGGTGCAGTAATAAGTATGGATGTTTTGTATGGTGAGTAGGTTTAGTGTATTGAATAATGGTGGAGTGTGCTGCCTGTAGTGAGAATTTGTTATCATTCTAACTGCAGCCTTTTGTTGAGTAATTAGTGGTCTGAGATGGTTAATTGTTGTTGAGCCCCATGCACAAATTCCATAGGTGAGATAGGGGTAAATAAGAGAGTGATATAGGGCCAGGAGGGCTGACTGTGGAACATAGTACCGTATCTTCGATAGTATGCCTACAGTCTTGGAAATTTTCTTAGAAATTTGTTGTATATGTGTATGAAATTTGAGTCTATTATCAAGGTGGATTCCTAAGAATTTTCCCTCTGTTAGTTTTGTGATAGGTGATCCGTTTATCATTATGTTGAGAGGGACATCTGTAGCTCTGTTACCAAACTGAATGAAGTAGGTTTTGTCAATGTTTAGTGTAAGTTTGTTAGTCCTCATCCAGGTAGATATTTTCTGTAATTCGGTATTTACAGTATTGGCTAGCGTGACTGGGCTCAGGTGAGAGAAGACGTATGTAGTGTCATCTGCAAATAGTGTGGGTTTGAGTAATTGCGAAGCATTTGGAAGGTCATTTATGTATAGGAGAAAGAGAAGAGGGCCAAGGACACTTCCCTGTGGGACACCAACTGTAATTGGTTGCGCAGAAGAGTTTGCCCCATTTGCGTACACATATTGGCTTCTGTTGCTGAGGTATGACTTGAGGTAGTTGAGGGAGTGCCCTCTTATACCATAGTGTGACAATTTTACGTGGAGCAAGTCATGGTCAACTGTATCAAAAGCTTTACGTAAGTCAATGAAGATCCCCAGTGGGACTTCTTTTTTCTCTATTGCAGTGTATATATGTTCTAGCATGTGTATAATAGCATCATTAGTATTTTTATTAGGCCTGAATCCAAATTGGCAGGGGTTGAGTATGTTTTGGGAGATAAGGTAGGAGTAGATTCGTTTATGAATTAATTTTTCAAAGATTTTTGAGAGAGGGTGTAAGTTGGATATTGGCCTATAGTTATTCAACTCTGTTTGGTCTCCTCCTTTGTGGATCGGGGTGACCCTTGCTATTTTGAGTACTGTAGGGAAGGTGGAGGATTCAATGGATTTGTTAAAGAGTGTTGCAATGATTGGTGATAGCACTTGTGACACTTTTTTGTATATAAAGGGTGGTAAGGTATTTAAATCTCCTGCCTTGTTTTTTAGTGCGTTGATAATAAGGGAGACTTCGTATGGGTTAGTCGGAGCTAGGAACAGAGTGTTCGGGTAGTTGCCGGTGAGGTAGTCATTTGGTGGGGTATCTGAGCTTGGGATTTTATTGGCAAGGTTTTGTCCTATAGTGGAGAAGAAATCATTGAGTCTGTTTGCTGTTTCTGTTGGTGGGAGTTGGGGTTCATCTGATTTTGCTAATTTTATTTCGCTATTTCGTGATATCTTTTTTGTTCCCAGAATTTCTGATAGGGTTTTCCAGGTCTTTTTTATATCACCTCGTAAGTTGGATAATCTGTTCTCATAATACAATTTTTTTGCCCTTCTTATCAGGCTGGTTAGGATTGACGAGTAACGTTTTGTTTGGTCTCTGGTTATGTGACCCATTCTGTACTGTTTTTCATATTGGTGTTTTGTATTTATGGATTTGAGAATGCTGGGTGTTAGCCAGGGACTGTTCAGTCTCTTTGCTGTCATCTGTTTAGTTTTTTTAGGGCAGTGCTTGTTATAGAGGTATTGGGTTTTTTTTAGAAAATTATTAATACATTCGTCAATATCTGTATAGGTTTCTAGCTCGGTGTGCCAATCAATGTTTGCTATTGCTGTTGTGAAGTTATTAATGGCTGCCTCATTGTGAAGTCTGAAGGTGACTTTAGTAGTGTCTTGGGGTAGTTTACCAAGAGTTGTTATGAGGAAAGTAGGGTAGTGGTCTGTGGTATTATCTGTAATTATGCCTGATTTTAAAGGGGATATGGTGTTGGTCCAGATGTGGTCAAGTAGAGAAACACTAGTCTCTGTAACTCTTGTAGGTTTTGTTACTGTTGGTAGTAACATACAGTTACTCATTGTGTTTGTGAATTCAGTAACGTGTGGGTCCTGGTCTTGCAGGAGATTTATATTGAAGTCACCTGAGAGTAGTAAGTGATCTTTGTTCATGCGTGCATCAGTTATCATACTTCCTAGATTTTGACTAAATTGGCTAATGTTTGACTGTGGAACTCTGTAGATGTTTATCAATGTGAGAGGTTTTTGTAGGTACTTGGATTTGAATTTAGCTATTATATATTCCCCATGTTCATCCCTTGTGCAAGTATTAGTGATACATTGTAGTTGGTCTGAGTAGTATATGGCTGTGCCACCCCCTTGTTGGTCTGGCCTACAGTTGTGTATGGCTGTGTATCCAGGAATGGCATAGACATCTGTACTATCAGGCTTTAGCCAGGTTTCAGTTAGTGTAATGATGGACATATTGGCATGTAAGGAATTTAGTAATGCTATGAGGTCATCGTAATGCTTGCTTAAAGATCTGATATTGTAGTTAAAGATAGTTATGTTGTTGTTGGCACTGAGAAGTGCCTTTGATTGTTCTGCAGTGTAGTAATTACAGTAACTGTTTGATTCATTTAAGTCATTAGATAAGAGGTTGGTATCAGGATCAATGCTTGTAATCATAAGATTTGTAGTGAATCTATAGTTTGAATTAAGTATAAAAACAAAGTAAATAGTCTTAAGCTAAAAAATAGCACCTGGATTATTTAACAAATGTAAAATAATGAGCTAAGGGACTAATACAAATAAAGTGATGATCAAATAGTGGAGCTTGGGAATATGGTAGTAGGTAGTACTATAAAGGTAATTTTTTAAAGTTAGAATTATAGTATAAAATTATAATATAAAAGGGACTAATATAGGTTGTGGTGAATAATAAAGTGGTAATCTAATAAATGAGCTTTGGAATATAATGGCAAAAATGTGAATTTATTCTACTTTAGCACCTAAGAATAGCACCTTGATTATTTTAACAATTGTGAATATATAAACTAGGATAGTTATATAAAGCTAAAATAAAGGAGAAAATATATAAGGGACTAAAATTAAGTAATGGTAAGCAAAGTTAAATGGACAGATGGTAGGAATTATAATATAAACTTATAATATAAAAATACAATTTGAAATGGTACTTGCAATTGCACTAGAGTCTGGTATAGGTTGTTGACAAGATCAAGATTATAACTAAATTTAGATTGACAAAATGAAATTCACAATTAAAGTACCAAAAGAATAATAGTAAAAAAAAAACAATGGTAATGTCTTGGTTATAATATGATAGTAAGAGGGTAGACAGGTACACAGGTACAAGGGAAAATATAAAGGTTGGGGTTGAATATAAAAACTTGAAAATTTGGCTACAAAATGTTATGGGAAGTATAAAATAATGTTTAATGTACAAAAGTAAAATTGACTGGTAGTAAATATGGTGTTTAATAAAATTTTAGTAAGTAATAATGATTACAAAAAAGTGAAAAAGTAATGTTTATTTCATTCAATATTGCACTGGTAGTTATACTTGAGGTTATATGGCAGTAGTACAAGGTAATTAAGAGTAATCTAGGATAGTAAATGTGGTATTAAAACAGGTTAAGGTAATTAGACAAGTAATGGTTATTAAATGTCAAAAATGTTAAGAGTAAATTGAAATTTTAGTAAAAATGATATTTATTAATTTTAGTAAGTAATATCAATTGATAGTATTTAAAAAAATATGAGGTAGTAATATGGACAGAGAAAGTATCAATTCAGCTAATGTTTAAGCGAACAATAGTAAATAAGAAAATCACATAAGGTGACTTATGCTTACTAGTAAAATCACAAAATGAGGTAGTTGATTATTTAATTACTAAGAGATTGTACAATGAAATTTGAACAATAATGGAGCAAAACGTACACTACACTACGTAGGCTTTTATGTTGGACATTGTTTAGTTATTCTCTGTAAGATTAGTATCCCTGAGAAATCGTGATAGATCATTCTCGTTCGTGATTGTGTACAGTTGACCTACATTTGTTTTCCTAACTAGAATTTTCCCATCCCGTGTGAAGCATTGGTGTATTGTGTCATTATTCTCTCGCTTAAGTTTTCTGACTCTATACAGGAGGTTCTGACGTTTTTTGGTAAGACACTCATTTATGTATACCTCTTTCTTTACTTTAATAGATGCAATAATTAAGTCTTTTTTCCTGTCATGTGAGTGGAATCTAAGCATAACACTTTTTCTACCATGGGATCCTAGTAACCTGGCTTCTTTTATTTCTGACTCTGGTACAATAACACTTGTTTGGTCCTTTATGATCTGCAGAGTAATTTCTTTACTGTTTGTTTGGTTCATATCACTGGGAAAAAGTGGACTGTTAACTATTACTGCGTCCGATAGTTTATCTTGTTCCGTTTTATCTTCTTGGAGAGCAAAGTAGTCACTGAACTGGTTATCTAAGTTGTTCTTCCATTCTTTTACTGCTTCTTCAACCTTTGTATTAAGAGATATTATTTGTTGGGTATGTCTATCTATGACTGTTTGGATGGTCTTGTCACAGTTAGTCATTCCTGGTGTCGATAATTTTTGTTCAAGACTGAGGATTTTGTTTTCGAGTTTACCTGGAGTTTACCTGGAGAGAGTTTCGGGGGTCAACGCCCCCGCGGCCCGGTCTGTGACCAGGCCTCCTGGTGGATCAGCGCCTGATCAACCAGGCTGTTGCTGCTGGCTGCACGCAAACCAACGTACGAGCCACAGCCCGGCTGATCAGGAACTGACTTTAGGTGCTTGTCCAGTGCCAGCTTGAAGACTGCCAGGGGTCTGTTGGTAATCCCCCTTATGTGTGCTGGGAGGCAGTTGAACAGTCTCGGGCCCCTGACACTTATTGTATGGTCTCTTAACGTGCTAGTGACACCCCTGCTTTTCATTGGGGGGATGGTGCATCGTCTGCCAAGTCTTTTGCTTTCGTAGTGAGTGATTTTCGTGTGCAAGTTCGGTACTAGTCCCTCTAGGATTTTCCAGGTGTATATAATCATGTATCTCTCCCTCCTGCGTTCCAGGGAATACAGGTTTAGAAACCTCAAGCGCTCCCAGTAATTGAGGTGTTTTATCTCCGTTATGCGCGCCGTGAAAGTTCTCTGTACATTTTCTAGGTCGGCAATTTCACCTGCCTTGAAAGGTGCTGTTAGAGTGCAGCAATATTCCAGTCTAGATAGAACAAGTGACCTGAAGAGTGTCATCATGGGCTTGGCCTCCCTAGTTTTGAAGGTTCTCATTATCCATCCTGTCATTTTTCTAGCAGATGCGATTGATACAATGTTATGGTCCTTGAAGGTGAGATCCTCCGACATAATCACTCCCAGGTCTTTGACGTTGGTGTTTCGCTCTATTTCGTGGCCAGAATTTGTTTTGTACTCTGATGAAGATTTAATTTCCTCATGTTTACCATATCTGAGTAATTGAAATTTCTCATCGTTGAACTTCATATTGTTTTCTGCAGCCCACTGAAAGATTTGGTTGATGTCCGCCTGGAGCCTTGCAGTGTCTGCAATGGAAGACACTGTCATGCAGATTCGGGTGTCATCTGCAAAGGAAGACACGGTGCTGTGGCTGACATCCTTGTCTATGTCGGATATGAGGATGAGGAACAAGATGGGAGCTAGTACTGTGCCTTGTGGAACAGAGCTTTTCACCGTAGCTGCCTCGGACTTTACTCTGTTGACGACTACTCTCTGTGTTCTGTTAGTGAGGAAATTATAGATCCATCGACCGACTTTTCCTGTTATTCCTTTAGCGCGCATTTTGTGCGCTATTACGCCATGGTCACACTTGTCGAAGGCTTTTGCAAAGTCTGTATATATTACATCTGCATTCTTTTTGTCTTCTAGTGCATTTAGGACCTTGTCGTAGTGATCCAGTAGCTGAGACAGACAGGAGCGACCTGTTCTAAACCCATGTTGCCCTGGGTTGTGTAACTGATGGGTTTCTAGATGGGTGGTGATCTTGCTTCTTAGGACCCTTTCAAAGATTTTTATGATATGGGATGTTAGTGCTATTGGTCTGTAGTTCTTTGCTGTTGCTTTACTGCCCCCTTTGTGGAGTGGGGCTATGTCTGTTGTTTTTAGTAACTGAGGGACGACCCCCGTGTCCATGCTCCCTCTCCATAGGATGGAAAAGGCTCGTGATAGGGGCTTCTTGCAGTTCTTGATGAACACAGAGTTCCATGAGTCTGGCCCTGGGGCAGAGTGCATGGGCATGTCATTTATCGCCTGTTCGAAGTCATTTGGCGTCAGGATAACATCGGATAGGCTTGTGTTAATCAAATTTTGTGGCTCTCTCATAAAAAATTCATTTTGATCTTCGACTCTCAGTCTGGTTAGCGGCTTGCTAAAAACTGAGTCATATTGGGACTTGAGTAGCTCACTCATTTCCTTGCTGTCATCTGTGTAGGACCCATCTTGTTTAAGTAGGGGCCCAATACTGGGCGTTGTTCTCGATTTTGATTTGGCATAGGAGAAGAAATACTTTGGGTTTCTTTCGATTTCATTTATAGCTTTTAGTTCTTCCCGTGATTCCTGACTCCTAAAGGATTCTTTTAGCTTAAGTTCGATGCTTGCTATTTCTCTGACCAGTGTCTCCCTGCGCATTTCAGATATATTGACCTCTTTTAGCCGCTCTGTTATTCTTTTCCGTCGCCTGTAAAGGGAGCGCCTGTCTCTTTCTATTTTACATCTACTACTCCTTTTTCTTAGAGGAATAAGCCTTGTGCATACATCGAGTGCCACCGAGTTAATCTGTTCTAGGCATAAGTTTGGGTCTGTGTTGCTTAGTATATCTTCCCAGCTTATATCGGTTAGGACTTGGTTTACTTGGTCCCACTTTATGTTTTTGTTATTGAAGTTGAATTTGGTGAATGCTCCCTCGTGACTAGTCTCATTTTGTCGGTCTGGGGCTCCTCGCATACATGTCTGAACCTCAATTATGTTGTGATCTGAGTATATTGTTTTTGATATGGTGACATTTCTTATCAGATCATCATTGTTAGTGAATATGAGGTCTAGTGTATTCTCCAGTCTAGTAGGCTCTATTATTTGCTGGTTTAAATTGAATTTTGTGCAGAGATTTTAAAGCTCGTGTGAGTGTGAGTTTTCATCAGAGCTGCCTCCTGGTGTTATTACTGCAACAATATTATTTGCTATATTCCTCCATTTTAGGTGCCTTAAGTTGAAATCCCCCAGGAGCAAGATGTTGGGTGCAGGAGCTGGAAGATTTTCCAGTGGTCAATTTTTAACAGCTGTTCCTGGAATTGCTGGGATGTTGCATCCGGAGGCTTGTAGACTACCACAATGACTAGGTTTTGGTTCTCGACCTTTACTGCTAAAACTTCCACTACGTCATTTGAGGCATTAAGCAGTTCTGTGCAAACAAGTGACTCTGCAATGTACAGGCCAACCCCCCCCTTTTGCCTGTTCACTCTGTCACATCTGTATAGGTTGTAACCTGGGATCCATATTTCATTGTCCAAGTGATCCTTTATGTGGGTCTCAGTGAAAGCCGCGAACATTGCCTTTGCCTCTGCAAGCAGTCCACGGATGAAAGGTATTTTGTTGTTTGTTGCTGGCTTTAGACCCTGTATATTTGCAAAGAAGAATGTTATCGGACTGGTGGTATTGTTGGTACTGGTGTCTTGTTTTGTTAGTGTCTCTCGAAGATTCATATTTTCAATAACTAAGTTGGAGATGCATGACTTTAGGGTATCTGGATCGTTGGTCATACCTGAGAGACTACTTGGTAGGTTGAATCCGGGGAAGAGAGGGGAGGATGGACTGGTGGCAGCCATGCTTGTTGTTATTGTTGTGGTGTCGCCTTGAGTGGTGGTGAGTGGGGTGGTTGCTGGGCTGGCGTCCTCCTGACTACACTTGTTGAATAGTTGATTTTTCGGTGTTTTCTTGCTGGCCTTGGTGCTGTTTCCTCTTAGATTGCGCCTCATAATACTACAGGAATTGTTGTAGTTAAGAAGAAGTTGTAGCATACAAAGCTTAGGGTTACGTTGTTCGGCTGGCAGCGGGGTGTTGCTTTCGGTTTGTTTGCAGTCTTCCTTTGATCTCTATTTATTCGATTTGTAGGTTTCACTGTTGGTAATCTTTGGTCATTCTGGGTGCTACGTTGGGTAGTGCAGTTTTGCTTGTAACTAGGTCATCATAGGAGCATTGGTAGCTCTGGTAGTTGGAGAAAAGTACGGAGCTTGGAAGACGCCGCTGCCGCTGCAGTGGGAGAGAGAACTGACAGGAAAACCAGCACAAGAAATGGACTATGTGACAACAAAATGCAAGGAGGCAGAGGAGAGGTTTGTTCCCAAAGGAAACAGAAATAATGGGAAGACCAGAATGAGTCCTTGGTTCACCCAAAGGTGTAGGGAGAGAAACGTTGCCACAAAAACGTCACATTAGTTGCACTTATGTCCTTTTACTTCAATATAGGATAAACTCAACATTTTCCATTTAACAGTAAAATTATTGACATTCAGCTACCGCACAGCATCCGTCCTACTCTTCTGCAACTTACTAAAACAACACCTTATTTATGTCTTATTTTCTTTTCTCTACAAGACTTAAATCACATTATATGTCACGAATATAAGGACAAATGAGCTGATTTGCCTGACTGATGTAAGTATGGACAGATTTTATTTATATGGCGGTTTAATTGACTTCATGTTTCCAGACATAGATTAAAGCTCTATATGCATTTTATTATATAAACTTTAATAACAATCAAATTCGAATTAATGTTGATAAGGGTAACCTTATTTTGTTTCAAACGATTTCATTTATCTTTCTTGATTAAGGTCATGAACACCTTTACATTCCGTGTAATAATAAAGACTAGAAAAATATGTGGTAGAGCACCTTGACGGCAGCCATAATGGAAAATCCAGGTAATTTCAAAGAAAATATCAGCATTCCCAGTTTTTCCCATGTTAACATGTTATGGTCCAGAACTATGTGTGGTGTTGACCACCTTGATCCAGTGCTGGTATAAACAGCGGGCAGGTCAAATGGAAGACAGACACAAATAGCAGGAAAGCTTATTACTAGACACAGGGGCAATGGGCTTGTGTATAGACACAAGAGGCAGGTGAAATGGACAGACACAGAGAGCAGGAAGGTTTTTTGACATAGGGGCAGTGAGCTGGTGTACAGACACAGAGAGCAGGTGGACAATCAATGGAGATAAATTGGCTGGTGGAAAGTAAGACATGAAGTTAATAGTAAAAAATTACTTCATGTTTTATGTTGGAAATCCCATGGAGTGTGGAGGCCAGCCGGTACCAACAGTTAAAGACAGCTAGACAGCCTTCAGTGTCTGTGCCTCGCTGTAGAAGAATGGCAACTGACGAGCCGATGACTAGACAGACCTACTTACTCGTCTTTCCTCTTGCTACATCTGTTGGTGCTGATGTCAGCTGACTTCAACAATCAAGACATACACTTAACATGTATATAGACAGAGATAAAACATTTGTAGACAAAGTATACATGTACAAAATCAGACACAAACAAGACACACCATGAAACTGAACACAATATACAACCTAGACAAACAAATTACTTTTATGGAGCAGCCCCAAGCCTGCAGCGGTCATAAGGGGAGCGAGCATTGGTAGGCAATCAGGTTTGATACAAGGAAATGGAAAGTAGATCCATTTACCCGGATGAAGAACCCATGGTGGGAGACAGACAAAAGGCAGACAATCATGAGACATTCTGCAGACAGAGACAATGAGAACACCTTTCCAATGGTGGTTCACTTGACCACCTTTAACTGACCTTGTTGGATATGATGCTAAAATAAAACTAAGGGAAGGATCAGCAGCAGTTACGTTTTGCTGAAAATATCAAGTTGCTTAAGTTAAAATGACCATTTCTATAGATATTATATCCTGCTGTGTATTTATGATTTTTGCTATCACTACACAGGGCCGCTGACACTTGGGTTGTCTAATGAAGGCTACGCTTGGCCTGTGACGGGACCTGAAGATCCCTACTGGCCTGAGGTGCAGATAGCCTTCACTCCCTACTCAATCGCTAATGATTTCGGAATTGTCTCCGCCCAAATCTTCGGCATCAGACAAGATGTACGTCTCCTCTCCTCGGTCTCCTTTTCGAAACCCTAAATAACTACAAACTGGCAATTCTAGGCAAACAACTTTTTTTTTTCTTTAATTTCATATGTTTATTTAATTTCATGCAATCATAATTATTTTTTTCGTTCGTCCTCTCTATATAGCAAATGTAAACTGGTCACCTTTTAATTTCCACATACTGTGAAATATATCTTGTTATTTTAGCAATCCATAATCTTCCTTGCTAACAATTTTTTCTCAACCCATCTCTCTATGGTTCTTTCCAGCTTTACCAAAGGTACTTTCAAGGACTAGGTGGTCGGGAGGGGTTCTCCATAGGTCCTTTCCTGACAAGACCCAAGAGCAGAGGCTCCGTCACCCTCAACTCTGCCAACCCGCTGGACGCACCACTCATCGATACTAACTACTTCGAACACCCCGATGACATTGCAACCATGATCAGAGGTCAGAATTGTTCATTCAGGGATACTGATTGAGGGAGGAAAGCCACCGAAAACTCTTAAGTTGGAGATGATAGGTCAGTGGGATACTGGAAGGTCTACTAGACAAGACGGTTAGTATATTAAACACAAAGGTAGGAGGATGCTTTAAGATGGAAGTTATTGTAAGGACTATGTAATAAAATTGTGTGGGAAGGTGCACATCATCCTGTGTAGACTGTAGTCATATCAGAGAATAGCAACACATCATGAGTGTTCCTCTTACCCCCCCCCCCCTCCTTTTCGTCCCCTTCACAAAAATGGAGAATACAATATGAAGAAAATATTCACATTGTTCAACATATTTTGAGAATAGAAAGCAAGAATCATGAAATTACACACTGGAATTAGATATGTTGATTAATTCCTAAATTTTTTTTAACAAGTAGAAATTCTTCCACAGGGATAAAGTTCTCTCTTAGACTTGCATCGATGCCAGCATTAAAGCATGACTTCGACGCTGTGTTCCACGACCGTGTACTACAAGAGTGCGAACACGAGGTTCTCTACTCGGACCAGTACTGGGAGTGCTACATTAAAATCTTCGCTGGTACCATCTACCACCCCTGCGGCACCTGCAAAATGGGTCCACTCAAGGATCCCTACAGCGTTGTTGATGACCAACTCAGGTGAGATAAGAGATTTTTATTAAATGGAGAAGCCCATGAGAGCTATGCAGAGCGTGGGAAACGGTAGATAATCAAGAATATACAGGAATATAATATCTCTATTTACTACAAGTACGTGTACAAGGTATACAGACCACAGCTGACATGAATGAAATACTACTATATAAAAAGCGGCTTATTATACTGAGCATTCCGGGCAAATTAGGTCAGTTTTGTCCCAGGATGCGACCCACACCAGTCCAGTAACACCCAGGTACCCATTTTACTGATGGGTGAACATGGGCAACCGGTGTAAAGAAACACGTCCAATGTTTCCACCCCTTCGCCGGGAATCAAACCCAGACCCTCACTGTGTGAAGCGACAGCATTTGCCACCAGGCCACGGGGATGGGGGCTGCATTTTCAAAGACTAAAAGCTCTTCGCTAATTTCAGAGGAACTGGAGAGATACAGAGCGAAGGAAAGAGGGAGATAAAAATAAAATAGAGAGAAACGGAGGGAGGTAATTAAAATAATGCACAAAATGGAAAGAGAATTCTTTGAAATGATTTTTATTTTCTTAACCTTTAAGAGTTGATCCAAGAGCAACTCTTAACCTTTAAGAGTTGATCCAAGAGCAACTCTTAACCTTTAAGAGTTGATCCAAGAGCAACTCTTAACCTTTAAGAGTTGATCCAAGAGCAACTCTTAACCTTTAAGAGTTGATCCAAGAGCAACTCTTAACCTTTAAGAGTTGATCCAAGAGCAACTCTTAACCTTTAAGAGTTGATCCAAGAGCAACTCTTAACCTTTAAGAATTGATCCAAGAGCAACTCTTAACCTTTAAGAGTTGATCCAAGAGCAACTCTTAACCTTTAAGAGTTGATCCAAGAGCAACTCTTAACCTTTAAGAGTTGATCCAAGAGCAACTCTTAACCTTTAAGAGTTGATCCAAGAGCAACTCTTAACCTTTAAGAGTTGATCCAAGAGCAACTCTTAACCTTTAAGAGTTGATCCAAGAGCAACTCTTAACCTTTAAGAGTTGATCCAAGAGCAACTCTTAACCTTTAAGAGTTGATCCAAGAGCAACTCTTAACCTTTAAGAGTTGATCCAAGAGCAACTCTTAACCTTTAAGAGTTGATCCAAGAGCAACTCTTAACCTTTAAGAGTTGATCCAAGAGCAACTCTTAACCTTTAAGAGTTGATCCAAGAGCAACTCTTAACCTTTAAGAGTTGATCCAAGAGCAACTCTTAACCTTTAAGAGTTGATCCAAGAGCAACTCTTAACCTTTAAGAGTTGATCCAAGAGCAACTCTTAACCTTTAAGAGGTGATCCAAGAGCAACTCTTAACCTTTAAGAGTTGATCCAAGAGCAACTCTTAACCTTTAAGAGTTGATCCAAGAGCAACTCTTAAACTTTAAGAGTTGATCCAAGAGCAACTCTTAACCTTTAAGAGTTGATCCAAGAGCAACTCTTAAACTTTAAGAGTTGATCCAAGAGCAACTCTTAACCTTTAAGAGTTGATCCAAGAGCAACTCTTAACCTTTAAGAGTTGATCCAAGAGCAACTCTTAACCTTTAAGAGTTGATCCAAGAGCACCTCTTAACCTTTAAGAGTTGATCCAAGAGCAACTCTTAACCTTTAAGAGTTGATCCAAGAGCAACTCTTAACCTTTAAGAGTTGATCCAAGAGCAACTCTTAACCTTTAAGAGTTGATCCAAGAGCAACTCTTAACCTTTAAGAGTTGATTCAAGAGCAAATCTTAACCTTTAAGAGTTGATCCAAGAGCAACTCTTAACCTTTAAGAGTTGATCCAAGAGCAACTCTTAACCTTGAAGAGTTGTTCCAAGAGCAACTCTTAACCTTTAAGAGTTGATCCAAGAGCAAATCTTAACCTTTAAGAGTTGATCCAAGAGCAACTCTTAACCTTTAAGAGTTGATCCAAGAGCAACTCTTAACCTTTAAGAGTTGATCCAAGAGCAACTCTTAACCTTTAAGAGTTGATCCAAGAGCAACTCTTAACCTTTAAGAGTTGATCCAAGAAACTGAAGAAGTGGGGATAATTAGTTGCGACCAGAGGAACAGGTAGGTAGCTCAGTTTCCTTGTATCAAGAGCTCTTCATCAGAATTAAGGCACTGCCTTTAAATGGACACCTCACTTTCAATACAATTTATTAGATACTCAGGTGTATTAGCATAGTATTAACACATGACTGAGTAAATATTGAAAAGTAGGCATGTGTGGATATGTCTGCTGCAGTAACATGTGTGGATATGTCTGCTGCAATAACATCTGTGTATATGTCTGCTGCAATAACATGTGTGTATATGTCTGCTGCAGTAACATGTGTGTATATGTCTGCTGCAGTAACATGTGTGTATATGTCTGCTGCAGTAACATGTGTGTATATGTCTGCTGCAGTAACATATGTGTATATGTCTGCTGCAGTAACATGTGTGTATATGTCTGCTGCAGTAACATGTGTGGATATGTCTGCTGCAGTAACATGTGTGGATATGTCTGCTGCAGTAACATGTGTGGATATGTCTGCTGCAGTAACATGTGTGGATATGTCTGCTGCAGTAACATGTGTGGATATGTCTGCTGCAGTAACATGTGTGGATATGTCTGCTGCAGTAACATGTGTGGATATGTCTGCTGCAGTAACATGTGTGGATATGTCTGCTGCAGTAACATGTGTGGATATGTCTGCTGCAGTAACATGTGTGGATATGTCTGCTGCAGTAACATGTGTGGATATGTCTGCTGCAGTAACATGTGTGGATATGTCTGCTGCAGTAACATGTGTGGATATGTCTGCTGCAGTAACATGTGTGGATATGTCTGCTGCAGTAACATGTGTGGATATGTCTGCTGCAGTAACGTGTGTGGATATGTCTGCTGCAGTAACATGTGTGGATATGTCTGCTGCAGTAACGTGTGTGGATATGTCTGCTGCAGTAACATGTGTGGATATGTCTGCTGCAGTAACATGTGTGTATATGTCTGCTGCAGTAACGTGTGTGGATATGTCTGCTGCAGTAACATGTGTGGATATGTCTGCTGCAGTAACATGTGTGGATATGTCTGCTGCAGTAACATGTGTGGATATGTCTGCTTCAGTAACGTGTGTGTATATGTCTGCTGAAGTAACATGTGTGGATATGTCTGCTGCAGTAACATGTGTGGATATGTCTGCTGCAGTAACATGTGTGGATATGTCTGCTGCAGTAACATGTGTGGATATGTCTGCTGCAGTAACATGTGTGGATATGTCTGCTGCAGTAACGTGTGTGGATATGTCTGCTGCAGTAACATGTGTGGATATGTCTGCTGCAGTAACGTGTGTGGATATGTCTGCTGCAGTAACATGTGTGGATATGTCTGCTGCAGTAACATGTGTGTATATGTCTGCTGCAGTAACGTGTGTGGATATGTCTGCTGCAGTAACATGTGTGGATATGTCTGCTGCAGTAACATGTGTGGATATGTCTGCTGCAGTAACATGTGTGGATATGTCTGCTTCAGTAACGTGTGTGTATATGTCTGCTGCAGTAACATGTGTGGATATGTCTGCTGCAGTAACATGTGTGGATATTTCTGCTGCAGTAACATGTGTGGATATGTCTGCTGCAGTAACGTGTGTGTATATGTCTGCTGCAGTAACATGTGTGGATATGTCTGCTGCAGTAACATGTGTGGATATGTCTGCTGCAGTAACATGTGTGGATATGTCTGCTGCAGTAACATGTGTGGATATGTCTGCTGCAGTAGCATGTGTGGATATGTATGCTGCAGTAACATGTGTGGATATGTCTGCTGCAGTAACGTGTGTGTATATGTCTGCTGCAGTAACATGTGTGGATATGTCTGCTGCAGTAACATGTGTGGATATGTCTGCTGCAGTAACATGTGTGGATATGTCTGCTGCAGTAACATGTGTGGATATGTCTGCTGCAGTAACATGTGTGGATATGTCTGCTGCAGTAACGTGTGTGTATATGTCTGCTGCAGTAACGTGTGTGTATATGTCTGCTGCAGTAACGTGTGTGTATATGTCTGCTGCAGTAACATGTGTGGATATGTCTGCTGCAGTAACATGTGTGGATATGTCTGCTGCAGTAACCTGTGTGGATATGTCTGCTGCAGTAACGTGTGTGTATATGTCTGCTGCAGTAACGTGTGTGTATATATCTGCTGCAGTAACGTGTGTGTATATGTTTGCTGCAGTAACATGTGTGGATATGTCTGCTGCAGTAACATGTGTGGATATGTCTGCTGCAGTAACATGTGTGGATATGTCTGCTGCAGTAACATGTGTGGATATGTCTGCTGCAGTAACATGTGTGTATATGTCTGCTACAATAACATGTGTGGATATGTCTGCTGCAGTAACATGTGTGGATATGTCTGCTGCAGTAACATGTGTGGATATGTCTGCTGCAGTAACATGTGTGTATATGTCTGCTGCAGTAACGTGTGTGTATATGTCTGCTGCAGTAACATGTGTGGATATGTCTGCTACAATAACATGTGTGGATATGTCTGCTGCAATAACATGTGTGGATATGTCTGCTGCAATAACATGTGTGGATATGTCTGCTGCAATAACATGTGTGGATATGTCTGCTGCAGTAACGTGTGTGTATATGTCTGCTGCAGTAACGTGTGTGTATATGTCTGCTGCAGTAACATGTGTGTATATGTCTGCTACAATAACATGTGTGTATATGTCTGCTGCAGTAACATGTGTGTATATGTCTGCTGCAGTAACGTGTGTGTATATGTCTGCTGCAGTAACATGTGTGTATATGTCTGCTACAATAACATGTGTGTATATGTCTGCTGCAGTATCATGTGTGTATATGTCTGCTACAATAACATGTGTGGATATGTCTCCTGCAGTAACATGTGTGGGTATGTCTGCTGCAATAACATGTGTGGATATGTCTGCTGCAGTAACATGTGTGGATATGTCTGCTACAATAACATGTGTGGATATGTCTGCTGCAATAACATGTGTTGATATGTCTGCTGCAATAACATGTGTGGATATGTCTGCTGCAATAACATGTGTGGATATGTCTGCTGCAATAACATGTGTGGATATGTCTGCTGCAATAACATGTGTGGATATGTCTGCTGCAATAACATGTGTGGATATGTCTGCTGCAATAACATGTGTGGATATGTCTGCTGCAGTAACATGTGTGGATATGTCTGCTACAATAACATGTGTGGATATGTCTGCTGCAATAACATGTGTGGATATGTCTGCTGCAATAACATGTGTGGATATGTCTGCTGCAGTAACATGTGTGGATATGTCTGCTACAATAACATGTGTGGATATGTCTGCTGCAATAACATGTGTGGATATGTCTGCTACAATAACATGTGTGAATATGTCTGCTACAATAACATGTGTGGGTATGCCTGCTACAATAACATGTGTGGATATGTCTGCTGCAGTAACATGTGTGGGTATGCCTGCTACAATAACAACAGGTAATTACACAACCTAGGTTGAATCTTCCTTCCCACGTAAACAACCTCACACATGCTTCCCCATATGCACTCCCACACACCCACATTTACACATTCGTCCCCCACACAGCAACATTTACATATACATCCCCCATACACCCACACTTTCCCATGCCTTCCCTCACACAGCCACACTTACTCATACCTTCCCCCACACATGAACACTTACCCATACCTTCCCCCACACAGCCACACTTACCCATACCTTCCCCCACACATGAACACTTACCCATACCTTCCCCCACACAGCCACACTTACCCATACCTTCCCCCACACATGAACACTTACCCATACCTTCCCCCACACAGCCAAACTTACCCATACCTTCTCCTTACACAGCCACACTTACCCATACCTTCCCCCACACATGAACACTTACCCATACCTTCCCCCACACAGCCAAACTTACCCATACCTTCCCCCACACAGCCAAACTTACCCATACCTTCCCCCACACAGCCAAACTTACCCATACCTTCCCCCACACAGCCAAACTTTCCCATACCTTCCCCCACACATGAACACTTACCCATACCTTCCCCCACACATGAACACTTACCCATAACTTCTCCTTACACAGCCACATTTACCCATACCTTCCCCCACACAGCCACACTTACCATACCTTCCCCCACGCAGCCACACTTACCATACCTTCCCCCACACAGCCACACTTACCATACCTTCCCCCACGCAGCCACATTTACCCATACCTTCCCCTACACAGCCACACGTACCATACCTTCCCCCACGCAGCCACATTTACCCATACCTTCCCCCACACAGCCAAACTTACCATACCTTCCCCCACACAGCCACACTTACCATACCTTCCCCCACGCAGCCACACTTACCATACCTTCCCCCACACAGCCACACTTACCATACCTTCCCCCACGCAGCCACACTTACCATACCTTCCCCCACGCAGCCACACGTACCAGACCTACCCCCACGCAGCCACACAAGCCAAACCTTCCCCCACGCAGCCACATTTACCCATACCTTCCCCCACACAGCCACACTTACCATACCTTCCCCCACACAGCCACACTTACCATACCTTCCCCCACGCAGCCACACTTACCATACCTTCCCCCACGCAGCCACACTTACCATACCTTCCCCCACGCAGCCACACTTGCCATACCTTCCCCCACGCAGCCACACTTACCATACCTTCCCCCACACAGCCACACTTACCATACCTTCCCTCACACAACTACACTCTATCCCTAACCCCATTTACATTTACTCCCCTTCCTGACCCTTGGATAAGGACCAAGAAATCAGAAAAATAAATTCATCAAAAGATAGGTAACTGAACGATAGAACACAAATGCAAATGGAGCAATGAACTAGGCTGGTATAATGGGACAAAGGAAAAGTAAGACTTCGCGAGACTTCATAGAATTTTCAGAGACGAAGCTCACGTAGATAACAGATGCGATCTTCTCAGCTGAATATACAATTATGAGGAAATAAAGAGAAACACAGAAGAGAAGGAGTAGCAATGTTAATCAGAAACCTCTGGAGTGTTGAGGAGATAAACAGTATACACAAAGTGAAGTCAAGCTATCGTGAAGGTTAGATAATAAAGTTCCCTGAGTGACATGTGTAGAATTGATACTTCATGGAGGTTGCCTCTGGTTTTATTGGAAGAGTAATGTAAGTCATGTAGCCAAACGTCCTGCCTCGACCGTGCCTGGATATCCATGACACGACACAGTAACTACATAGTAGCCACACAGTAACTACATAGTAGCCACACTCAAGACTGGGAGACCCAAGGTGTTCGTAGTAGTAATGTGCAAGTGATGTACATCCCTGTATTATACAACAGGAGACCAAGTCAGGAGTATGTTGCCAACGGCATCATAATAGTTGAGATGGTTAGAAGAGCCCACATGAGGAATACAAAACTACTGCTAATGGGAGAATTTAACCACAAGGAGATTTACTGGAGAAACTGGAGCTCTATGAGGTACTGGATATGTGGAGAGTAAGATGTTGGATGTGGCGAAGGAAATTTTTATGTTTAAGCATGTCAGTTACAGAACCCGAGAGGATGAACCAGCAAAGCATAACCTTGTTTTCACCCTAAGTGATTCTAACACAGGTAACACTGAATACAAGAGGCCTCTCAGTACCAGCACCCATACAAAACTCCGAGTGAACACTGAAAGAGGCACAGCACAACATGTGACAAAACCTGACTAAAATTGGAAACTGTGGAAGCAAGAGATAATATATGACTGGAGTGCAGTAAGAAATAAAACTATAAGGAAGACAGTTTAAGTGATGGCGTAAGTAGCAAGAAAGTACTGGGAGGCAGAGAAGAAATTCTTAAACGAAAGCAGGAAAAAATAATGGTAAAAATAGATCGAACTGATGATTCACCCAGAGATGCAAGTGGCCGAAATCAAGACCGCAAGAACATGGGAAAAAATGTAAACAGCAAAGGCAGCAAGGGAACAGTGAGTTGACAGTTGACGTCTCTCCATAGGTTCCGAGAGAGGCAGCACAATTTTCATCAAGTCAGTTGATACAAGACAACAGCCAGAGGTGTACTCGCCTATTTGTGGTTGCAGGGGTCGAGACTCAGCTCCTGGGCCCCGCCTCTTCATTGATCACTACTAGGTGTGGAAGACGGTATGTGCTATCTTGACAGTTAAGAAAGAGGACATACAGGCAACATTAAAATAAAAATTAATGATGCTGACATGCATATTATGTAAAGTTATGAAGAAGATAGTCAGGAGATATGTGGTGGAACACCTGGAAAGTTATGAAGAAGATAGTCAGGAGATATGTGGTGGAACACCTGGAAAGTTATGAAGAAGATAGTCAGGAAATATGTGGTGGAACACCTGGTAAGTTATGAAGAAGATAGTCAGGAGATATGTGGTGGAACACCTGGAAAGTTATGAAGAAGATAGTCAGGAGATATGTGGTGGAACACCTGGAAAGTTATGAAGAAGATAGTCAGGAAATATGTGGTGGAACACCTGGAAAGTTATGAAGAAGATAGTCAGGAGATATGTGGTGGAACACCTGGAAAGTTATGAAGAAGATAGTCAGGAGATATGTGGTGGAACACCTGGAAAGTTATGAAGAAGATAGTCAGGAGATATGTGGTGGAACATCCGGAAAGTTGTGAAGAAGATAGTCAGGAGATATGTGGTGGAACACCTGGAAAGTTATGAAGAAGATAGTCAGGAGATATGTGGTGGAACACCTGGAAAGTTATGAAGAAGATAGTCAGGAGATATGTGGTGGAACACCTGGAAAGTTATGAAGAAGATAGTCAGGAGATATGTGGTGGAACACCTGGAAAGTTATGAAGAAGATAGTCAGGAGATATGTGGTGGAACACATGGAAAGTTATGAAGAAGATAGTCAGGAGATATGTGGTGAAGCACCTGGAAAGTTATGAAGAAGATAGTCAGGAGATATGTGGTGGAACACCTGGAAAGTTATGAAGAAGATAGTCAGGAGATATGTGGTGGAACACCTGGAAAGTTATGAAGAAGATAGTCAGGAGATATGTGGTGGAACACCTGGAAAGTTATGAAGAAGATAGTCAGGAGATATGTGGTGGAACACCTGGAAAGTTATGAAGAAGATAGTCAGGAGATATGTGGTGGAACACCTGGAAAGTTATGAAGAAGATAGTCAGGGGATATGTGGTGGAACACCTGGAAAGTTATGAAGAAGATAGTCAGGAGATATGTGGTGGAACACCTGGAAAGTTATGAAGAAGATAGTCAGGAGATATGTGGTGGAACACTTGGAAAGTTATGAGGAAGATAGTCAGGAGATATGTGGTGGAACACCTGGAAAGTTATGAAGAAGATAGTCAGGAGATATGTGGTGGAACACCTGGAAAGTTATGAAGAAGATAGGCAGGAGATATGTGGTGGAACACCTGGAAAGTTATGAAGAAGATAGTCAGGAGATATGTGGTGGAACACCTGGAAAGTTATGAAGAAGATAGTCAGGAAATATGTGGTGGAACACCTGGAAAGTTATGAAGAAGATAGTCAGGAGATATGTGGTGGAACACCTGGAAAGTTATGAAGAAGATATTCAGGAGATATGTGGTGGAACACCTGGAAAGTTATGAAGAATGTTGAGATTTTTGGCCTTACCAGCTAAGATATAATATATAATGAACACTTAGCTGATAAATGACAGCAAATCGTCTACACAGCCGCCCCTGCAGACGAGGTCTAGAAGCTGTCGAAACCATCACAACAGTGGGCTGTCAAGAGATACAATTTGTAAGTATAAATTACCCCTAGGGGGTGTTATGTCAGCATATTTCATTCGATGATGGCTGACGAATACTTACTTGTTTGGACTCAAAAGTCCACACCTTACTGCCGATTATAGGTTGATTACAAACTCCTTGTGACTCAAGAATTGCGCAATCCCCCGATCTACAAGAAATTCGTAACATACCTTGCTCTTTGTAACGTGAGCTATGGTGTTCTCAACACCTTCGACAGATATCGGTGACTTGATAGAAGCTGAAGTGTCCTTGGATGTCCACGTCTTCCATTGTCTAGGAAACGCACACTGGTACACTATGTTCAACAAGATTAGTCTTTATTGTTCACAATGTATCACAAGAGAAGCTGATCACACTTCTCTAAGTGTTTGTGTTAGAGACACTTTATTCACACTAACGCACAGATCAGTGTTCTTTTGCTGGTTATCCTGGCGTCAGTGTGTCGTAGTAGAGTCAAAGTTAGTCTGGTGTCGTCACACCGCTCCATGCCGTCACTGCCCTAATACACAAAAAAAAACGCTGACCTAGTACCTTGCATCCTTGTCACCTCCTCGATGAAGCAAAGCAGAATGTTTGTTTCTTGCTGTCTTAAGCAGAAACAACAATGTACACTATTTTTACTATGGTAATAAAGTGGGAGCAGGATTTTCCTTAACTGTCCTGCTAAGTAAGAGATGTACTGTCTCTTATAAAAATACACGTTGCAACACCGCTGCAAGGAGCAGAGGTCATTTGACCACGCATACGACATCTGTGATCAATTACTCACTCTAGCAGTAAACAAGATACTCGCCCCTTCCGAGAGGGCTTGGCCCCTCAGGGCTGAAAGGGGCTGAAGGGGGCTGAAGGGGGCTGAAGGGGGCTGAAGGGGGCTGAAGGGGGCTGATACCCCCCTCCTGGAGAAAATTTCTCCACACTGGGGGGCGGCGGAGGTTCGCTGCAGGTGAACTATTCATCACTTAACATTAATTTAATTTTCTCACTCGCCACCACTGCTGCTTGTCTTTTCTGAACAGCTTTAGTCTCTGTGGTTTCTGGAGAATCACTAATTTTGTTTTCAACACTGTGTAATTCTAACGGCACTAGTTTATTTATTGTCCGCTTATTCACTACACCTTTGCTCAAAACATCAACTGTCCTGATGATTCCATTTGCATCAGGATATATGGTCACAATTTTTCCAAGTGGCCATTGGGACCTCGGACCATCATTGTCGATAATCACTATGTCACCAGGTCTTAAGGACTTATGATTTTCAGGAACACCAGCTCCATAGAAGTGTTCTCTCAATGAGGTGAGATAGTCTTCTCGCCAAATTTTCTCCCAACGTTCAATCACTTTATTAAGGTGTTTGAGTTTACGTCTGAGTTGCTCAGGTTCGAAATAAGTAGGATCCTCTATGATTTCTTTATCATTCATGGGAGGAACAGGTTCGAGCCTTCTGCCATGGAGTAAATGAGATGGACTTAACACTTCTAAATTGTCCAGATCATCGGTAACATAAGTTAGAGGTCTGTTGTTGACTCTATTTTCTATTTCAGTCACAACTGTACGGAATTCTTCTAAGTCTATTCTCTGACAATGAAGAGTCTTCCTTAAACAACGTTTTACAATGCCGATCATTCTTCCATAAAATCCGCCGTGCCATGGAGATTTAGGAGGAATGTATCTCCAACGACATCTGCGTTGATTAAGCATCTGTTGTACTTCTGGTTGATCAAAGATCTTGCTTATATAAGCAGCACCAGCAACAAAGTTCGTTGCATTATCTGAAATCATCAGTCTGGGACATGCCCTTCTGGCTGCAAACCTTCTGAATAATTTGATAAAGGTTTCAGCAGACATGTCAGTGGCTACTTCTAGATGTACTGCTCTAGTTGTAGCACAAGTGAACAAACAGATGTACACCTTGATGGGAACTTTGTCAACAGTGTTGGTTAAAATTATTGGTCCAGTATAATCTACACCTGTCACCTCAAATGGAGTGATATGACAAACTCTTTCAGAGGGATATGGAGGTGGACCTGGATACTGACATACTCGCATATCGTAGTGACGACAAGTAATACAGTCCTTTATTTGTTTTTTCACACTTTGTCGACCTTGAGGTATCCAGTAGGATTGTCGTATATGACAAAGTGTGTCAGCTACCCTACCATGTAACACGTTACTGTGGGCGTTTTGCACAATCAGTTTTGTTAGCCAATGATTCTTGGGGATCAATATTGGATGTATGGCTTCTTTAGGTAGTGAAGAATTATGAATTCTTCCTCGACATCTTATAATCTTTTCTGAGTCGAGATAAAGTCCTAAAGAATTAATCATAACAGGTTTCTTTGGGGATTTATCTTGTGTTTCTAGAAATTTATATTCTGTAGAGAACACATCTTTCTGTATTAGTTTCACCCAGTATTTAATGGGTTCAAGACATTCATAATCAGGTTTCATTCTTTTAATGAATTTAAAGACAAGAGCTGTAACTCTTATTAGTTTACCCAAAGATGAGTATTTAGATCCATCAATGACTATTTCTGTTGTGTCTGCAGTATTTACACAACTTATTTCTGCTGTGTTCAAGCAGACTGTTTCTTCTGGCATAATGTGAGCTTTTTGCTGAGGCCAGTTATTTTCATCAGAGAGCCAGTTCGGTCCGTGGAGCCATAATTTATTATCCACAAATTTCTTGAGTGGGACACCACGTGACAACATGTCAGCTGGATTCTCTTGGGTAGAGACGTGAAGAAAGAGATAATCTCTCTGCATCTCTTTTATTTCTGCTACTCTGTTCTGTACATAGACCAACTTACTCTTATTATTTCTTAACCACTGGAGAACTGCTTCATTATCACTCCAGATCACGGTTTTCTCAATAGTGAGATGATCAAGTACTTTGTTGAGATAGACAGCTAATTTTGTACCTACATAGAGTGCTGTCAGTTCCAATTGTGGTACTGTTCTGACCTTCAAGGGTGCTACCCTGGCCTTTGAAGTAATTAGTGTACTTCCTTCAGCATTACTCATGTAAGCTACAGCGCCATAACCTCTAGTTGACGCATCACAGAACACATGTAATGTGTACTTGTTTCCCTCTTGACCTATTTGTCTGGGAAATTTAATTTGATGAAGTTGTTTAAACTCCTTGGATATTTCATCCCATGCTTGACTCATTTCTAGAGGCAAGTTCTCATCCCATCCAATTTTGAGTTTCCATGCATCTTGCATAAGCATTTTACCTTTTATGGTAATTGGTGAGACGAGTCCTATAGGATCAAAACATTGTGATACCTCTGACAGTAAACTACGTTTAGTGAGTGTACTGCATGATTTATTGTTTATCCTTTTGAGACTCAGAGTATCTTCCTGTGTGTTCCAATTAAGTCCCAGCATATTGTTGCAATCAGGAATTTCAGTTTCAGGGAAATCTTCTTTGATAAGTTCCCTTAATTGCTTTGAATTTGTATTCCACATCCTTAGAGGCATATTTGCTTCTTTCATCTCCTTGTTAGCTTCTCTGTATAAGGATTTCAAATCCTCCTCTTTATTCACAGTACCTTGAAGATTGTCCACATAGAAACTTTTCTTTAAGACTTCTTTGAAGGGACTTTCAGATTTCTTCAAATGTGTATTTAGAGTAGCTTCTAGTAAGAATGGAGAGGATGTTGCACCAAATAATACTGATTTGAAACGATAAGTTTTCACAGGACTTTGAGGATCATGTGGATTTTCAGGCCACAAGAATCGAGTATAATCTCTATCTATTTCTTGTAGTCCTACTCTTAAGAAAGCTTTGGAAATATCAGCCGTGTAGGCATATGGGTTTGTGCGAAATTTCATAAGCACGTCTCCAAGCTTCTCAGTTAGTGAGGGTCCGGTCATCAGACAGTCATTAAGACTTGCTACATCTTTATTTGCACGTGCGCTGCAATTATATACAACACGTAGTGGAGTGGTTTCAGAATCTTTTCTGACTCCATGGTGCGGGAGATAATGAGCGTTTGTCTTCAACTTATCTTCGACTATTTCCTCAATGAATTTATTGTCCAACTGTTCTTGTATGATATTATCATAGACAGTCAGTAACTCTGGATTCTTCCTGAGCTCATGTATTTGTGCTTTCATCTGTCCGAAAGCCATGCGATAATTGCTAGGCAGATGTGGTGGATTTAATTTCCATGGTAACCTAACCCAATACTGTCCATCTTTATATTTGACAGTGTCCAAATATTGGTTATAAGTCTGAGACTCTTGTGAGCTTGGTTTATTTACATCAATACCTATCGCATCTAAATCCCACAACTTATCAACTGGTTCATTCATTTCTTCCAGTAATGATAATTTTTGCTGTGGTACATGATCAGCGGTTATTCTCGTAACTAGTACATTTTCCACTGAATCAATATCAGCTTCTTTCCCACTTTGAGAGGGAATGGGACCACATATCATGTGGCCTCCTGCTGTTTTCAGCAAGTGAACATCATGTTTACTTACTATATTTTGCACAAAACAGTGATAATAATCACTTCCAATGATTAAATCAATTGGACTAATTGTGTCCGTCTGTATGTCAGGACAGGCTAACTTGACCTTAGCTGCTTTCAGTGCTGCAACTGTTTCTTTTAATCCCTGGATCTGCACAGACTTAGGCAAATCATCTACTACCACAGCTTCTACTGTCTTTTTCCTGTTTCCTAAACCAACAGTGATTCTGGCTAGGTCATATGTCTGTTTACCAGAATTGTGGAAAAAACCAGCTATATCTAACTGTATTTTGGCATAGGGTTGTTTATTCAGTTTCTGCAACACTGATCTTCTTATGAAGGACCTTTGTGAGCCTTGATCAAATAGTGTTAGCACATTGGTTTTGTGTAATTTATTAGATAACTCAACTCGAGCTATCGGGAGAGCAGTTGCTTTAAACTTATCTCTCACATTTAATGCTGTTGCTTGTTGACTTCCTGATTCTGTGGAAGTCTGCTGCTGTTCAGCTAAAGTATTTGGGCATAATGCTGTATGATGCATACCCTTGCATTTAAAACACTTCTTCAGTGAGCATTTACCTCCCTTTACCTCACTTGATGCACCTTTTCAGCTGATGAACACGTTGTTTACGTGCCTCCATTGATGTGTATTGACTACAATACTGTGCCCAATGTGTTCCATCACAAAGTACACATTTTGGAGTACGTTTATGTATGACAGTCTGTTTACTGTCTATTGTATTCACAGCTTGATAAATGCCTATATGGGATTTCCCATTATGTGGTTTAATGGGAGTAGGTATACTCTTTTTATACTGAGTTGAAGGTTTGTTATCCACTGGATTTGTTGATTTTTCATCTTGTCTCGTTGCTTGCATGCATGAAACTATTGTTTGTAAACCATTGCTAATTTCCTCACAAGTGAAATAGCGTTTATTGAACATAATATTTAATCGTTCAATAGTTTGTGGTGACAACTTATCTTGTACAATACCACTGATAAACCAATCACATTGTCTTAGGTCATATTTAGCACCTAGAGATCTGAGACTATTGTCTAATGTAATTCTAAATGCCTGTAAGTCTGAATAACAATGTTTGGATGGCTTCAAGCTTGATATTAAGACTGCATGTCTAACTCTAGCCTTGTCAGCATCGAAGTAATTGTCTGCTAAGACACGTAAGGCTATTTGATAATTGCCTTTAACCACCGGAAATGACTTAATCAGTTCATAGGGTTCTCCCTTCACAAGACATTTAAGGTAATTGAACTTAGCAATCTCGTCTATGTCAGTTCGTGAATTTACTATGGATTGAAAACCACTAATGAATTCTTCATAATTATGACCTTGGAAAATAGGTAATGACAATGTAGGTAAGCTTGGTAATGGGACACTTGTTGTTACAGGTGTAACAGGTGTTTGACCACTAGTTACAGTAGGTCTCTGTGACAGAGTTTTACGGCAGATAGCCTGTACTCCTGTCCACCTTAATTGTTGATCACTAAAAGTATCCAAAACATTTTTAATTTCATCTTCAGATGGATCTGATTCAAGAAATTTATTTTCATAATGTGTATAGTCTGAATTAATTTCCAGACGTTGTGTAAATAATTCAAACTTGACCTCAAGATCATCAAAACCTATGTTTGTATCTTGAGTTAATCCTAGACAGACTGAAATTAGATTTTCTAATTGTGTAATCTTAGTCTGTAAAGACTGAAACTGAGTTTTCAAACAAGCCATTTTAATGGTATACTGAAAATTCTAGCACCACACTTAGAGTGTTTAAAAACACTGTACTGCTATAAACAGCTGAGTTTTTGTTATGCTTAAGTCAGCAATAATCGAGTCAGACACTACTGACCCACTAAGCTTAACCTCAGGGTCAATGACCATGAAGGGTACAGGGTACATGTGTCTGGTGTTTATGGCTTGTGTGCTGTGTCAGCCTGACCATAATGATTAATCGTAAATAACGATGTTATACACTTCATTCATTATACACTATAAATGTCACTGTATAACTGTAATCACACATGAATATTACTTACACATATATAAATTTCACTGTTAATATATATTTGAAAGCTTACACTTTATATATAAGTTCCTTTAATATAACAGGTAGATCTATAAGAAACAAACTTTAACACAATCTTGTCTCTTAATTTCTGTCTATAAACATTATAAACACTATGTGTATATATACACTCAGACAAACAACATCATTTGGGTAGTTGTTGTATTAATCAGCATTTTCTCGAGATTGGAGCAGTGGTTGCAGGGTGTGGGTGAGTCACCCAGCTCCCGTTTTCTTTGGGTGTCCATTCTCTGTGATTGAGTCTGGAGGGACTCATTTATACTGATTTATATTGTAAAACACTAGTTTTACAGCTTTTTTCGAAGGACCTTGGCTCATAGGTTATTTGTACACTGTAGTACAACATATTTGGACCACAGTGTGGTCTTTATCTGGTTCGAAGGACCAAAACTCTGTTGAGATTTTTGGCCTTACCAGCTAAGATATAATATATAATGAACACTTAGCTGATAAATGACAGCAAATCGTCTACACAGCCGCCCCTGCAGACGAGGTCTAGAAGCTGTCGAAACCATCACAACAGTGGGCTGTCAAGAGATACAATTTGTAAGTATAAATTACCCCTAGGGGGTGTTATGTCAGCATATTTCATTCGATGATGGCTGACGAATACTTACTTGTTTGGACTCAAAAGTCCACACCTTACTGCCGATTATAGGTTGATTACAAACTCCTTGTGACTCAAGAATTGCGCAATCCCCCGATCTACAAGAAATTCGTAACATACCTTGCTCTTTGTAACGTGAGCTATGGTGTTCTCAACACCTTCGACAGATATCGGTGACTTGATAGAAGCTGAAGTGTCCTTGGATGTCCACGTCTTCCATTGTCTAGGAAACGCACACTGGTACACTATGTTCAACAAGATTAGTCTTTATTGTTCACAATGTATCACAAGAGAAGCTGATCACACTTCTCTAAGTGTTTGTGTTAGAGACACTTTATTCACACTAACGCACAGATCAGTGTTCTTTTGCTGGTTATCCTGGCGTCAGTGTGTCGTAGTAGAGTCAAAGTTAGTCTAGCGTCGTCACACCGCTCCATGCCGTCACTGCCCTAATACACAAAAAAAAACGCTGACCTAGTACCTTGCATCCTTGTCACCTCCTCGATGAAGCAAAGCAGAATGTTTGTTTCTTGCTGTCTTAAGCAGAAACAACAATGTACACTATTTTTACTATGGTAATAAAGTGGGAGCAGGATTTTCCTTAATTGTCCTGCTAAGTAAGAGATGTACTGTCTCTTATAAAAATACACGTTGCAACACCGCTGCAAGGAGCAGAGGTCATTTGACCACGCATACGACATCTGTGATCAATTACTCACTCTAGCAGTAAACAAGACACTCGCCCCTTCCGAGAGGGCTTGGCCCCTCAGGGCTGAAAGGGGCTGAAGGGGGCTGAAGGGGGCTGAAGGGGGCTGAAGGGGGCTGAAGGGGGCTGATACCCCCCTCCTGGAGAAAATTTCTCCACAAAGAAGATAGTCAGGAGATATGTGGTGGAACACCTGGAAAGTTATGAAGAAGATAGTCAGGAGATATGTGGTGGAACACTTGGAAAGTTATGAGGAAGATAGTCAGGAGATATGTGGTGGAACACCTGGAAAGTTATGAAGAAAATAGTCAGAAGATATGTGGTGGAACACCTGGAAAGTTATGAAGAAGATAGGCAGGAGATATGTGGTGGAACACCTGGAAAGTTATGAAGAAGATAGTCAGGAGATATGTGGTGGAACACCTGGAAAGTTATGAAGAAGATAGTCAGGAGATATGTGGTGGAACATCTGGAAAGTTGTGAAGAAGATAGTCAGGAGATATGTGGTGGAACACCTGGAAAGTTATGAAGAAGATAGTCAGGAGATATGTGGTGGAACACCTGGAAAGTTATGAAGAAGATAGTCAGGAGATATGTGGTGAAACACCTGGAAAGTTATGAAGAAGATAGTCAGGAGATATGTGGTGGAACACCTGGAAAGTTATGAAGAAGATAGTCAGGAGATATGTGGTGGAACACCTGGAAAGTTATGAAGAAGATAGTCAGGAGATATGTGATGGAACACCTGGAAAGTTATGAAGAAGATAGTCAGGATATATGTGGTGAAGCACCTGGAAAGTAATAAGTTCATAAATAACAATCAGCATGGTTTTGTTTTATTAATGTTAATGTGTTTCGTAAGACTCCTAAAATTCTACGACAAGATAAGAGAAGCAAGACGAGAGAGAGAGAGAGAGAGAGAGAGAGAGAGAGAGAGAGAGAGAGATACAGCCATTCTTACACTTGCATCTCCTGATATCCGCACAATCACAAGTATTTTCCCCTCTGTCACAATCTCACAGGTATTTCCCCCTCGGCCACACTTACATGTGTAGCCCCACATATTAATTTCCCATGCACTTCTCTCACTCAATAACGCACATGCATTCCCTCACGTACCAAAACCCTCCAACCAATAAAGAATATTAGTGTTTTCTTTTTATTGTCAGAGTGCGGCATGTGGGTGGCCTGCGTGTTATAGACGCCTCCATCATGCCAGTGATCACAACAGGCAACATCAACGCACCAACTATCATGATAGCAGAGAAGGCTGCAGACATGATCAAACTACTATGGGACGCAACCATCACTACGTTCTGAAATGTTCAGGCGGGAGGAAGCTCGTCTGTATGGCTAAAAATGATCTTTAGTGTTACTATTTATAAGTTTCCCTTCCGTTTGTTGACAAGATACCAGATATACTATGCAAATTTCCTAAATTTGCTTGTAACAGATAAGTGAACTATAGATATGTAGATATAAATCCATATGTACTCCTGTTAAGCCTTTTGAGGCCTAGCTCCTAGGCCTTTTGTGTATCCATATGCTCTTGCGCTACCGTCCACAAGATGGATATGGGAAGCACAATAAACTAGCCACTTCGGTGGCAAAATCTAATCTAATTTTTGTTGACTTGTATAAAGACTTGGTAAACAAATAATCTTGTTAGTTTCATTACAGCAGACGCTTAAGTGGCTTCACAAGGCACTACATGTCTGACATTTGAACCAGGTGGCCCCTGGTAAGTTACATCCAAAAGCAATACTAAAGTTACCCATCTAATTAATACTGCAATAATTCTCAAGGAAAACTTATGATGTACGAATTACTGCAACATAAGCCATACCACGGGCGGGATTTGAACCCGCGGTCAGAGAGTCTCAAAACTCCAGACAAATCCCGCCCGTGGTATGGATTGTTTGCAATCATGTCATTATGATTTCGTGAGTACTGCAACATCACACCTTCAAGCGTCTTCAGGTTTAATGTTTCCACCTATGACTTTTTTTTAAAAGCTGATCTAGCCAAATAATATTAGTGTAAACTGGGCATCTGTTAACGCAAACATGTAGGGTACAAGTGAAACATGTAGGGTACAAGTGAAACATGTACTGTACAAGTGAAACATGTACTGTACAAGTGAAACATGTACTGTACAAGTGAAACAGATCATATTCTGAAAACTTGCTCAAACTCTCGCATAAGATGCAGAAGAGTATTATAAAAAAAAGGACCAAAATCCCCCCAAAAATACACTTTCTGCTGAAGTGGGAGTTTAAGAGGCGTCCAACATGGGTGTTAACTTAAGAAGGAAGGGGCACTGCGGAAGGCCTACAGACACGATGTGGCAGGAGACACTTATTTACGGTTCAGGATATTTATTAGCCTTATTACATAGAAACTAAGAAAAGAGTATTTATAGTGGCAGGAGTCAGGTGGAAGGTCGCGTAGTGGTTGTACAAGTGTACTACTACTACTACTACTACTACTACTACTACTACTACTACTACTACTACTACTACTTACGTGACCTTCCAACTGACTCCTGCAACTTTATGTACTCTTTTCGTAGTTACTCTGTATTAGGACTGAAGAAGTCACTCGTGGCGAAACGATTTCTTTCATAAATGTCCTGAATTGTACATCAATATCTTTTTCCACACCTATCTAATCTATTTTCAAAGCTACACAAGGTTTTAGCATCTATGGCGCTACTCGGGAGTTTGTTCCACAACTCTTACCAAACCAATGCTTTCCAATATCCTTCCTAAATCTAAATTTTTCTAACTTAAACCCATTGCTGCCAAAATGTAATCGAATTCAGTAGCTGGCGGTTGTGTAATATATTCAGTTTAAGTAACAGTTGGAATAATGAAAGATAAGCACCAACTTCAGACCATACCACAGGTGGGGTTAGAACCCGCGATCAGCCATAAAACTCCAGACCAACGCGTTAGCCACTGGACCAGCTGGCTACAATAAGATTCGTCCAGCTAGGTATATTTATACACCATAGGTAGGTTAAACCATACCCCCGGCCGGGATTGAACCCGCGGTCATAGAGTCTCAAAACTCCAGCCCGGCCGGGGGTATGGTTTATTTGCAATCGTGTCATTACGATTTCTTAAGTCATAGGTAGGTTAGTATTGGCACCACTGTGACCACAAATGCAAGTTTTCCTATGGTGCATAAATATACCTAGTTGGATGAATCTTATTGTAGCCAGCTGGCCCAGGGGCTAACGCGTCGGTCTGGAGTTTCATGACTCTCTGATCTAGGGTTCTAACCCCACCCGTGGTATGGTCGGTTTGCAAGCGTGTCATTACGATTTCGTGAGTCACTAACTTCAACCCAGGGCTCCGACTCTTCCTGGTAAGGTGCAACAGAACATAGACAACACAAGAAATATATACCTCTTTAACGTACCACCTGTCCGGCGCAACCTATGAACTTCATGGGAATAAACGGCCCTAAAATTTGAAACTCCCTTCCAGAAAATGTAAAAAGTTCCCAATCTGTCACCTGCTTCAAAAAAATAATTATAAAGCACCTCTTTTATCTGCCCTACATTATGAATCAACTAACTGTTTAAAGTCCAGTTTATCAACAGCATCCCTCTTTATTCATATCATACTAGCATTCACATTGTTCTCAATATCACTATTTCAACATTATAATTTATCCTAAAAAATCCAAAAGTTTCATAATCATAACTCAAAATGTAAGAGTTAATAACAAAGATTGCAAACTTTATCATTTATGTAAATCAATTATACAAGCATCCAATAGTTATTCGTTAATTTTAAAGCTCTATATGACCAGAGGTTTTTATAAAGTAAGTCAGTAATGTCTACTTGTCTCATATCAATTATATATTGTATCTTCTACAAATTATTATTATATTCGAACCTACACACTGTGCATCAAAGTTTGGGCGTCTAAAATTGTGTGTGTGTGTGTGTGTGTGTGTGTGTGTGTGTATATATATATATATATATATATATATATATATATATATATATATATATATATATATATATATATATATATATATATACATATATGGTAGGGGACCTGAATGCTAAAGTAGGAGAAACTTTTAGAGAGGGTGTGGTATGTAAGTTTGGGGTGCCAGGTGTAAATTATAATGGAAGCCCTTTGATTGAACTTTGTATAGAAAGGGGTTTAGTTATAGGTAATACATATTTTAAGAAAAAGAGGATAAATAAGTATACAAGATATGATGTCGGGCGAAATGACAGTAGTTTGTTGGATTATGTATTGGTAGATAAAAGACTGTTGAGTAGACTTCAGGATGTACATGTTTATAGAGGGGCCACAGATATATCAGATCACTTTCTAGTTGTAGCTACACTGAGAGTAAAAGGTAGATGGGATACAAGGAGAATAGAAGTATCAAGGAAGAGAGAGGTGAAGGTTTATAAACTAAAAGAGGAGGCAGTTAGGAAAGATATAAACAGTTATTGGAGGATAGATGGGCTAATGAGAGCATAGGCAATGGGGTCGAAGAGGTATGAGGTAGGTTTAAAAATGTAGTGTTCGAGTGTTCAGCAGAAGTTTGTGGTTACAGGAAAGTGGGTGCGGGAGGGAAGAGGAGCGATTGGTGGAATGATAATGTAAAGAGAGTAGTAAGGGAGAAAAAGTTAGCATATGAGAAGTTTTTACAAAGTAGAAGTGATGCAAGGAGGGAAGAGTATATGGAGAAAAAGAGAGAGGTTAAGAGAGTGGTGAAGCAATGTAAAAAGAGAGCAAATGAGAGAGTGGGTGAGATGTTATCAACAAATTTTGTTGAAAATAAGAAAAAGTTTTGGAGTGAGATTAACAAGTTAAGGAAGCCTAGAGAACAAATGGATTTGTCAGTTAAAAATAGGAGAGGAGAGTTATTAAATGGACAGTTAGAGGTATTGGGAAGATGGAGGGAATATTTTGAGGAATTGTTAAATGTTGATGAAGATAGGGAAGCTGTGATTTCGTGTATAGGGCAAGGAGGAATAACATCTTGTAGGAGTGAGGAAGAGCCAGTTGTGAGTGTGAGGGAAGTTCGTGAGGCAGTAGGTAAAATGAAAGGGGGTAAGGCAGCCGGGATTGATGGGATAAAGATAGAAATGTTAAAAGCAGGTGGGGATATAGTTTTGGAGTGGTTGGTGCAATTATTTAATAAATGTATGGAAGAGGGTAAGGTACCTAGGGATTGGCAGAGAGCGTGTATAGTTCCTTTGTATAAAGGCAAACGGGACAAAAGAGAGTGCAAAAATTATAGGAGGATAAGTCTGTTGAGAATACCTGGTAAAGAGTATGGTAGAGTTATTATTGAAAGAATTAAAAGTAAGACGGAGAATAGGATAGCAGATGAACAAGGAGGCTTTAGGAAAGATAGGGGGTGTGTGGACCAGGTGTTTACAGAGAAACATATAAGTGAACAGTATTTAGATAAGGCTAAAGAGGTCTTTGTGGCATTTATGGATTTGGAAAAGGCGTATGACAGGGTGGATAGGGGGGTAATGTGGCAGATGTTGCAGGTGTATGGTGTAGGAGGTAGGTTACTGAAAGCAGTGAAGAGTTTTTACGAGGATAGTGAGGCTCAAGTTAGAGTACATAGGAAAGAGGGAAATTATTTCCCAGTAAAAGTAGGCCTTAGACAAGGATGTGTGATGTTACCGTGGTTGTTTAATATATTTATAGATGGGGTTGTAAGAGAAGTAAATGCGAGGGTCTTGGCAAGAGGCGTGGAGTTAAAAGATAAAGAATCACACACAAAGTGGGAGTTGTCACAGTTGCTCTTTGCTGATGACACTGTGCTCTTGGGAGATTCTGAAGAGAAGTTGCAGAGATTGGTGGATGAATTTGGTAGGGTGTGCAAAAGAAGAAAAATAAAAGTGAATGCAGGAAAGAGTAAGGTTATGAGGATAACAAAAATATTAGGTGATGAAAGATTTGATATCAGATTGGAGGGAGAGAGTATGGAGGAGGTGAATGTATTCAGATATTTGGGAGTGGACGTGTCAGCGGATGGGTCTATGAAAGATGAGGTGAATCATAGAACTGATGAGGGGAAAAGGGTGAGTGGTGCACTTAGGAGTCTGTGGAGACAAAGAACTTTGTCCTTGGAGGCAAAGAGGGGAATGTATGAGAGTATAGTTTTACCAACACTATTATATGGGTGTGAAGCATGGGTGATGAATGTTGCAGCGAGGAGAAGGCTGGAGGCAGTGGAGATGGCATGTCTGAGGGCAATGTGTGGTGTGAATATAATGCAGAGAATTCGTAGTTTGGAAGTTAGGGGTAGGTGCGGGATTACCAAAACTGTTGTCCAGAGGGATGAGGAAGGGTTGTTGATGTGGTTCGGACATGTAGAGAGAATGGAGTGAAACAGAATGACTTCAAGAGTGTATCAGTCTGTAATGGAAGGAAGGCGGGGTAGGGGTCGGCCTAGGAAAGGTTGGAGGGAGGGGGTAAAGGAGGTTTTGTGTGCGAGGGGCTTGGACTTCCAGCAGGCGTGCGTGAGCGTGTTTGATAGGAGTGAATGGAGACGAATGGTTTTTAATACTTGACGTGCTGTTGGAGTGTGAGCAAAGTAACATTTATGAAGGGGTTCAGGGAAACCGGCAGGCCGGACTTGAGTCCTGGAGATGGGAAGTACAGTGCCTGCACTCTGAAGGAGGGGTGTTAATGTTGCAGTTTAAAAACTGTAGTGTAAAGCACCCTTCTGGCAAGACATTGATGGAGTGAATGATGGTGAAAGTTTTTCTTTTTCGGGCCACCCTGCCTTGGTGGGAAACGGACAGTGTGATAATAAATATATATATATATATATATATATATATATATATATATATATATATATATATATATATATATATATATATATATATATATATATATATATATATATATATATATATATATATATATATATATATATATATATATATATATATATATATATATATATATATATATATATATATATATACATATATATATATATATATATATTTATATATATATATATATACATATATATATATATATATATATATATTTATATATATATATATATATATATATATATATATATATATATATTTATATATATATATATATATTTATATATATATATATGTACATATATATATATATATATATATATCTTTCTTTCAACACACCGGCGGTATCCCACCGAGGCAGGGTGGTCCACCGAGGCAGGGTGGACCACCGAGGCAGGGTGGACCACCGAGGCAGGGTGGTCCACCGAGACAGGGTGGCCCACCGAGGCAGGGTGGTCCACCGAGGCAGGGTGGACCACCGAGGCAGGGTGGACCACCGGGGCAGGGTGGTCCACCGAGACAGGGTGGTCCACCGAGGCAGGGTGGTCCACCGAGGCAAGGTGGACCACCGAGGCAGGATGGACCACCGAGGCAGGGTGGACCACCGAGGTAGGGTGGACCACCGAGGCAGGGTGGACCACCGAGGCAGGGTGGTCCACCGAGAGAGGGTGGCCCAAAAAGAAAAACCTAAGTTTCTCCTTTTACAATTAGTAATATATTCAGGAGAAGGGGTTACTAGCCCCTTGCTCCCGGCATTTTAGTCGCCTCTTACAACACGCATGGCTTACGGAGGAAGAATTCTGTTATACTTCCACATGGAGATAAGAGGAAATAAACAAGAACAAGAACTAGAAGGAAAATAGAAAAAAAACCAGAGGGGTGTGTATATATATGCTTGTACATGTATGTATAGTGTGACCTAAGTGTAAGTAGAAGTAGCAAGACGTACCTGAAATCTTGCAAGTTCATGAGACAGAAAAAAAGACACCAGCAATCCTACCATCATGTAAAACAATTACAGACTGTCGTTTTACACTCACTTGGCAGGACGGTAGTACCTCCCTGGGCTGTTGCTGTCTACCAACCTACTACCTAGGATAGGTAGTAGGTTGGTAGACAGCAACCACCCAGGGAGGTACTACCGTCCTGCCAGATGACTGTGAAACAGAAACCTGTAACTGTTTTACATGATGGTAGGATTGCTGGTGTCTTTTTCTGTTTCATAAACATGCTAGATAACTGGAATATCTTGCTACTCCTACTTACACTTTGGTCACACTTCATAGACACGCACATGCTCATTATATATATATATATATATATATATATATATATATATATATATATATATATATATATATATATATATATATATATATATATATATACAATAAGATCACAGTAAACAGGTGATTTCAGAATATGCAAAACAACCACTCTGAAAGAATAGAGAAATTCCAAGCGCTTTCGTGACTACTCACATTATCAAGGAACTATGAAAGTAAAGCATCCAAGGAAGCTATATAAGGGGTCTGGCCAGCACCTCACTATCAGATCCCACAACGGTTAAACACCTGACGCGCGCCGACCCAACTTGGATAGGTCTTTTGCACAACTCACCTCACAAACTATTCTACCCAAGAAAATTTAAAAATTATTTGTCCAGTGTATTATTAAATTCTTCCCAAATTCTATTAATTATAAATGGATCTAATTTATATAAACCAAAGGAAATATTCATATTATTGTCAAAACTGCTTTTTATGAAACAAGATTCAATTATATTCCTGTCGACCATGGACTTGCTTGATACTACTTTCTCAACTTTTTGAAAATCAATTGGATGGTTAAAATCTCTTAAATGAATAAATAGAGCATTGGAATCTTGTCTAGTTCTAATGCTATATTTATGTTGTTTTAATCTTAGTTCGAGATTTTTACCAGTTTGACCGTAATAAACTTTATCGCAAATTTTACAAGGAATCTTATAGACACATCCATCAGCATTTTGGGGGGAATTCTTTATCAAAAGTTTTTTTACTGTATCAAGATTTTTGAATACAACTTTAATATTAAAAGTCTTAAGAAGAGAAGGCATATCAACCAAGTTTTCATGGTAATCCCCTACTGAAAGGCAAAGATGAATTAGTCAAACAATTTACTTCCACTAATCCATCTTTGCCTTACATGTATGGACTAATAAAAACACACAAACCAGGGAATCCAGTCAGACCAATTATTAGCTCCATAGGATCAGTTTCATATAAATTATCCAAATGGCTTGTTGATATTTTGAGCCCTATTGTTGGCAAAATTTCTAACTTTAATGTTAAAAACAACATAGACTTGGTTGATAAATTAAGCTCCTTGACTGACTTAAATGATTTTAACATGGTTAGTTTTGATGTTACTTCCTTGTTTACAAAAGTTCCTGTTGATGATTTATTAAGTTTCTTATCTGAAGAACTCGTTAACTATGATTTACCATTGCCAGTTCCTACTATCATTAAACTTATTAAACTTTGCATTGTTGATGCAAAATTTGTATTTAATGATAAGTTTTACACTCAGAAGTTTGGTATGGCAATGGGAAACCCTCTTTCACCTGTTCTTAGTAACCTATACATGGAATTTTTTGAAACAAGGTTACTTAACACAATCCTCCCTAATAGAGCTAAATGGTTCAGATATGTTGATGATATTTTGTGTCTTATGCCCAAAAATGTAGATATACACCATTTCCTAGGAAAATTAAATAGCTTAGCCCATTCTATAAACTTTACTGTTGAGTTTTTAGAAAATAACTCATTGCCTTTTCTAGATGTTTTAATTATTAAGGGTAATAATGAATTCAAATTTAAAATTTACAGAAAACCTACAAATAACTGTTCCTATGTCCACTATTATTCCTCGCATCAAGATAGAGTCAAACTGTCTGTTTTCTCATCAATGTTTCTGAGAGCTTTACGAATTTGTAGTCCTGAGTTCATAGATGAGGAAATATCCAAAATTTATGAAATAGGTAATGATTTAAAATACCCAAGAAATGTAATTGATAAATCTTTTAAAGTTGCTAGAAATACTTTTTACAATCCAAAAAGGGACAACCAGCCTTATTCAACTAAAAATATGTTGGTTCTCCCTTACCATGAAAACTTGGTTGATATGCCTTCTCTTCTTAAGACTTTTAATATTAAAGTTGTATTCAAAAATCTTGATACAGTAAAAAAAACTTTTGATAAAGAATTCCCCCCAAAATGCTGATGGATGTGTCTATAAGATTCCTTGTAAAATTTGCGATAAAGTTTATTACGGTCAAACTGGTAAAAATCTCGAACTAAGATTAAAACAACATAAATATAGCATTAGAACAGGACAAGATTCCAGTGCTCTATTTATTCATGTAAGAGATTTTAACCATTCAATTGATTTTCAAAAAGTTGAGAAAGTAGTATCAAGCAAGTCCATGGTCGACAGGAATATAATTGAATCTTGTTTCATAAAAAGCAGTTTTGACAATAATATGAATATTTCCTTTGGTTTATATAAATTAGATCCATTTATAATTAATAGAATTTGGGAAGAATTTAATAATACACTGGACAAATAATTTTTAAATTTTCTTGGGTAGAATAGTTTGTGGGGTGAGTTGTGCAAAGGACCTATACAAGTTGGGTCGGCGCGCGTTAGGTGTTTAACCGTTGTGGGATCTGATAGTGAGGTGCTGGCCAGACCCCTTATATAGCTTCCTTGGATGCTTTACTTTCATAGTTCCTTGATAATGTGAGTAGTCACGAAAGCGCTTGGAATTTCTCTATTCTTTCAGAGTGGTTGTTTTGCATATTCCGAAATCACCTGTTTACTGTGATCTTATTGCATATATATATATATATATATATATACATATATATATATACATATATATACATATATATATATACATATATTTATTTTTATATTTTTATTATCACACCGGCCGATTCCCACCAAGGCAGGGTGGCCCGAAAAAGAAAAACTTTCACCATCATTCACTCCATCACTGTCTTGCCAGAAGGGTGCTTTACACTACAGTTTTTAAACTGCAACATTAACACCCCTCCTTCAGAGTGCAGGCACTGTACTTCCCATCTCCAGGACTCAAGTCCGGCCTGCCGGTTTCCCTGAATCCCTTCATAAATGTTACTTTGCTCACACTCCAACAGCACGTCAAGTATTAAAAACCATTTGTCTCCATTCACTCCTATCAAACACGCTCAAGCATGCCTGCTGGAAGTCCAAGCCCCTCGCACACAAAACCTCCTTTACCCCCTCCCTCCAACCCTTCCTAGGCCGACCCCTACCCCGCCTTCCTTCCACTACAGACTGATACACTCTTGAAGTCATTCTGTTTCGCTCCATTCTCTCTACATGTCCGAACCACCTCAACAACCCTTCCTCAGCCCTCTGGACAACAGTTTTGGTAATCCCGCACCTCCTCCTAACTTCCAAACTACGAATTCTCTGCATTATATTCACACCACACATTGCCCTCAGACATGACATCTCCACTGCCTCCAGCCTTCTCCTCGCTGCAACATTCATCACCCACGCTTCACACCCATATAAGAGCGTTGGTAAAACTATACTCTCATACATTCCCCTCTTTGCCTCCAAGGACAAAGTTCTTTGTCTCCACAGACTCCTAAGTGCACCACTCACTCTTTTTCCCTCATCAATTCTATGATTCACCTCATCTTTCATAGACCCATCCGCTGACACGTCCACTCCCAAATATCTGAATACGTTCACCTCCTCCATACTCTCTCCCTCCAATCTGATATTCAATCTTTCATCACCTAATCTTTTTGTTATCCTCATAACCTTACTCTTTCCTGTATATATATATATATATATATATATATATATATATATATATATATATATATATATATATATATACACATACACACATACACACACACATATCAAGGTTTCTCTCCTTTTTCTAAATAGCTCTTGTTCTTCTTTATTTCTTCTATTGTCCATGGGGAAATGGAAAAGAGTCTTTCCTCCATAAGCCATGCATGTCGTATGAGGCGACTAAAATGCCGGGAGCAATGGGCTAGTAACCCCTTCTCCTGTAAACATTTACTAAAAAAGAGAAGAAGAAAAACTTTATAAAACTGGGAAGCTTGAATGTGCGTGGATGTAGTGCGGATGACAAGAAACAGATGATTGCTGATGTTATGAATGAAAAGAAGTTGGATGTCCTGGCCCTAAGCGAAACAAAACTGAAGGGGGTAGGGGAGTTTCAGTGGGGGGAAATAAATGGTATTAAATCTGGAGGATCTGAGAGAGTTAGAGCGAAGGAAGTGGTAGCAGTAATGTTGAAGGAACAGTTATGGAAGGAGAAAAGAGAATATGAATGTGTAAATTCAAGGATTATATAGATTACAGTAAAGGTTGGATGCGAAAAGTGGGTCATAATAAGCGTGTATGCACCTGGAGAAGAGAGAAATGTAGAGGAGAGAGATTTTGGGAGATGTTAAGTGAATGTATAGGAGCCTTTGAACCAAGTGAGAGAGTAATTGTGGTAGGGGACCTGAATGCTAAAGTAGGAGAAACTTTTAGAGAGGGTGTGGTAGGTAAGTTTGGGGTGCCAGCTGTAAATGATAATGGAAGCCCTTTGATTGAACTTTTTATAGAAAGGGGTTTAGTTATAGGTAATATAAATTTTAAGAAAAAGAGGATAAATAAGTATACAAGATATGATGTAGGGCGAAATGACATTAGTTTGTTGGGTTATGTATTGGTAGATAAAAGACTGTTGAGTAGACTTCAGGATGTACATGTTTATAGAGGGGCCACAGATATATCAGATCACTTTCTAGTTGTAGCTACACTGAGAGTAAAAGGTAGATGTGATACAAGGAGAATAGAAGTATCAGGGAAGAGAGAGGTGAAGGTTTATAAACTAAAAGAGGAGGCAGTTAGGGTAAGATATAAACAGCTATTGGAGGATAGATGGGCTAATGAGAGCATAGGCAATGGGGTCGAAGAGGTATGGGGTAGGTTTAAAAATGTAGTGTTCGAGTGTTCAGCAGAAGTTTGTGGTTACAGGAAAGTGGGTGTGGGAGGGAATAGGAGCGATTGGTGGAATGATAATGTAAAGAGAGTAGTAAGGTAGAAAAAGTTAGAATATGAGAAGTTTTTACAAAGTAAAAGTGATGCAAGGAGGGAAGAGTATATGGAGAAAAAGAGAGGTTAAGAGAGTGGTGAAGCAATGTAAAAAGAGCAAATGAGAAAGTGAGTGAGATGTTATCAACAAATTTTGTTGAAAATAAGAAAAAGTTTTGGAATGAGATTAACAAGTTAAGGAAGCCTAGAGAACAAATGGATTTGTCAGTTAAAAATAGGAGAGGAGAGTTAATAAATGGAGAGTTAGAGGTATTGGGAAGATGGAGGGAATATTTTCAGGAATTATTAAATGTTGATGAAGATAGGGAAGCTGTGATTTCGTGTATTGGGCAAGGATGAACATCTTGTAGGAGTGAGGAAGAGCCAGTTTTGAGTGTGGGGGAAGTTCGTGAGGCAGTGGGTAGAATGAAAGGGGGTAAAGCAGCTGGGATTGATGGGATAAAGATAGAAATGTTAAAAGAAGGTGGGGATATAGTTTTGGAGTGGTTGGTGCTATTATTTAATAAATATATGGAAGAGGGTAAGGTACCTAGGGATTGGCATAGAGCATGCATAGTTCCTTTGTACAAAGGCAAAGGGGACAAAAGAGAGTGCAAAAATTATAGGAGGATAAGTCTGTTGAGTATACCTGGTAAAGTGTATGGTAGAGTTATTATTGAAAGAATTAAGAGGAAGACGGAGAATAGGATAGCAGATGAACAAGGAGGCTTTAGGAAAGGTAGGGGTGTTTACAGTGAAACATATAAGTAAACAGTATTTAGATAAGGCTAAAGAGGTTTTTGTGGCATTTATGGATTTGGAAAAGGCGTATGACAGGGTGGATAGGGGGGCAATGTGGCAGATGTTGCAGGTGTATGGCACAGGAGGTAGGTTGCTGAAAGCAGAGTTTTTACGAGGATAGTAAGGCTCAAGTTAGAGTATGTAGGAAAGAGGGAGATTATTTCCCAGTAAAAGTAGGCCTTAGAAAAGGATGTGTGATGTCACCGTGGTTGTTCAATATATTTATAGATGGGGATGTAAGAGAAGTAAATGCGAGGGTCTTGGCAAGAGGCGTAGAGTTGAAAGATAAAGAATCACACAAAGTGGGAGTTGTCACAGTTGCTCTTTGCTGATGACACTGTGCTCTTGGGAGATTCTGAAGAGAAGTTGCAGAGATTGGTGGATGAATTTGGTAGGGTATGTAAAAGAAGAAAATTAGAAGTGAATACAGGAAAGAGTAAGGTTATGAGGATAAAAGATTAGGTGATGAAAGATTGGATATTAGATTGGAGGGAGAGAGTATGGAGGAAGTGAATGTATTCAGATATTTGGGAGTGGACGTGTCAGCAGATGGATCTATGAAAGATGAGGTGAATCATAGAATTGATGAGGGAAAAAGGGTGAGCGGTGCACTTAGGAGTCTGTGGAGACAAAGAACTTTGTCCTTGTATGAGAGTATAGTTTTACCAGTGCTCTTATATGGGTGTGAAGCATGGGTGATGAATGTTGCGGCGAGGAGAAGGCTGGAGGCAGTGGAGATGTCATGTCTGAGGGCAATGTGTGGTGTGAATATAATGCAGAGAATTCGTAGTTTGGAAGTTAGGAGGAGGTGCGGGATTGCCAAAACTATTGTCCAGATGGCTGAGGAAGGGTTGTTGAGGTGGTTCGGACATGTAGAGAGAATGGAGTGAAACAGAATGACTTCAAGAGTGTATCAGTCTGTAGCGGAAGGAAGGCAGGATAGGGGTCGGCCTAGTAAAGGTTGGAGGGAGGGGGTAAAGGAGGTTTTGTGTGCAAGGGGCTTGGACTTCCAGCGGGCATGCGTGAGCGTGTTTGGTAGGAGTTAATGGAGACATAGTTTTTAATACTTGACGTGCTGTTGGAGTGAGAGCAAAGTAACATTTATGAAGGGGTTCAGGGAAACTGGTAGGCCGGACTTGAGTCCTGGAGATGGGAAGTAGTGTCTGCACTCTGAAGGAGGGGTGTTAATGTTGCAGTTTAAAAACTGTAGTGTAAAACACCCTTCTGGCAAGACAGTGATGGAGTGAATGATGGCGAAAGTTTTTCTTTTTCGGGCCACCCTGCCTTGGTGGGAATCGGCCAGTGTGATAATAAAAAAAAACAATAATAAAATTATATATATATATATATATATATATATATATATATATATATATATATATATATATATATATATATATATCACTGATCTTTGGCTGAAGGAGGCTCGAACCTACGAACCTTGGAACAAGGTACGCAGTGCTTTACCAATCCACCCACACTGGACCAATACCTTGGAGTCCAGCTTGCGCTAGTCTTTGATCCAAGGCAGCCAGCTTTCAGGGAGAAGGCTTACAGCTTTTCATCTCATCCCCTGCATGCATCAGCCTTACTAGAGATATTAACAATGTAAACACCTGGTCCACACACCCCCTACCTTTCCTAAAGCCTCCTTGTTCATCTGCTCTCCTACTCTCTGTCTTACTCTCAATTCTTTCAATAATAACTCTATACTTTACCAGGTATACTCAACAGACTTATCCTCCTATAATTTTTTGCACTCTCTTTTATCCCCTTTGCCTTTATACAAAGGAACTATGCATGCTCTCTGCCAATCCCTAGGTACCTTACCCTCTTCCATACATTTATTAAATAATAGCACCAACAACTCCAAATCTATATTCTCACCTGCTTTTAACATTTTTATCTATCCCATCAATCCCAGCTGCCTTACCCTCTTTCATTCTACCCACTACCTCACGAACTTCTCCCACACTCACAACTGCCTCTTCCTCACTCCTGCCAACAATCACAAACAGGAGATCTTAACTATGCGAGACAAGCCACAGGGGGTGGAAATTCTTAGCTCAAGTGCTTTCGCACTTCTCAGTGCGTCATCAGGTGCTATGCAATGTTTCAAGGCTGCAACTGAAGTGAGGGAAGTTGTTGAGAAATGGCTTTACTAACTAAGATATAGTTTATAATATTGAATATAGGGAACACTTAGATGATAAAAGACAGCAAATCGTCTACACAGCCGCCCCTGCAGATGAGGTCTTGAATTGTTGTCATGATCATCTCTCAACGGGCTGGAATGATCATATTATGTAAACAATAAATTACCCCTATGTGGTGTTATGTCAGCATATTTCATTCACTGATGGCTGACAAACTTACTTGTGTGGACTCAAAAGTCCGCACCTAACTGCCGGCTATAGGTTGATTACAAACTCCTTGCGACACAAGAACTGCGCAGTCCCCCGTACTGCAAGAAATTCGTAACCTACCTTGCTCTTGTAGCGTGAGCTATGGTATTCTTCATACCTTCGACAGGTATCGGTGACTTGATAGAAGCTGAAGTGTCCTTGGATGTCCATGTCTTCCATAGTCTAGGAATACGCACACTGGTACACTATGTTCCACAAGATTTGTCTTTATTGTTCACAATCTTATCACTAAAGAAGCTGATCACTTCTCTTAGGTGTTTATTGTGTTTTATGAGACACTTTATTCACACTAATGCACAGATCGTTCTTTGTTGGTTATCCTGGCATCAGTGTCACTCTCAGTAGAGTCAAAAGTAATCTGAAGATGCCACAATGCCCCACGCCGTCACTGCCCCCAGCACAAAGGAAAAGCTGACCTAGTACTTTTGCTTCCTTGCCACTTCCTCGATAAAGCAAGCAGAATGTTTAAATCTTGCTGTCTTAAGCATAGACAACAATGTCCACTATCTTTACTATATATATATCTTTCTCCTTCCATCCTGGAGAGAGTTTCGGGGGTCAACGCCCCCGCGGCCCGGTCTGTGACCAGGCCTCCTGGTGGATCAGCGCCTGATCAACCAGGCTGTTGCTGCTGGCTGCACGCAAACCAACGTACGAGCCACAGCCCGGCTGATCAGGAACTGACTTTAGGTGCTTGTCCAGTGCCAGCTTGAAGACTGCCAGGGGTCTGTTGGTAATCCCCCTTATGTGTGCTGGGAGGCAGTTGAACAGTCTCGGGCCCCTGACACTTATTGTATGGTCTCTTAACGTGCTAGTGACACCCCTGCTTTTCATTGGGGGGATGGTGCATCGTCTGCCAAGTCTTTTGCTTTCGTAGTGAGTGATTTTCGTGTGCAAGTTCGGTACTAGTCCCTCTAGGATTTTCCAGGTGTATATAATCATGTATCTCTCCCTCCTGCGTTCCAGGGAATACAGGTTTAGAAACCTCAAGCGCTCCCAGTAATTTATGGTAATAAAGTGGGAGCAGGATTTTCCTTAATTGTCCTGCTAAGGTAAGAGATGTACTATCTCTTATTAAAATACACTCTGCAACACTGGACTGCAAGGAGCGGCGGTCGCTTGACCACAGGTCGTATACTGGTACTGCATCTGGGATCAATTACTCGCTGTAGCAGTAAACAAGATATTTGCCCCTTCTGAGAGGGCTGGGCCCCTCAGGGCTGAAAGGGGCTGAAGGGGCTGAAGGGGGCTGATGGGGGCTGATACCCCCCTCCTGGAGAAAATTTCTCCACAGAAGTTTTCTCAGAATAGAGCAGTGCGGGTCTCTCACCTGCTGCTGGCTCTTTCATATGCCTTCTCGAGATCAAAAAAAGACTTCTAGGGTGGAGTGTTTGTTAGCAAAGGCATCTCGCACATACGTATCTATATGGAACAAGGGGTCCAAAGTAGGGCGGCCCTTGTGAAAGCCATATTGGTGAGGAGAAAGATTATTTTGAGGAGTCGACAAGGCAATTTTCCGCTTTCTCTCCAAAAAAAAATCGAAAAATTATGGAAATTGTGTTATTCATCTACAAAAATAGCGTAACTCTTTGGCAACACACTGGTACCAGAATGAATATTCTACGACGTCTGCTCACAGCCCATATATTTTTTGGAATTTTTTCGTTGTTTTTTTTATCGCTTTTTCTTGCATTATTCTTTCTAATATAATAATTGACTATTTGGCATCATAAAACAGTAGGCGGAGCTTATGCATAGACATCCAGCCAATCAGAAACCATCTGGGAACACTGGCAGTATTCCAGCACCAGAGACAGGCAAGAGAAATCACTTCATTATTACGCTTATATATCACTCTACGGCTTATTTATCTATCAGAATTGATCTAATATGATATAATAAACAATACAAATAACATACAAACATGTTATATACTCTAGACTGAATAAAATAGGCCGTAATATGGCGAGAGACCATCAGGAATATTTCGATTGAGTTACTCCTCTCCATGCTGTCTTTGAGTAAGAGAAAACGGTGTTTTGAAGAGGTTAACTGCACTAGAACATCAGTTTACTAAGAAATACACAAATAACCCGCACATAAAAGAGAGAAGCTTACGACGACGTTTCGGTCCGACTTGGACCATTGACAAAGTCACACTGTGTGACTTTGTCAATGGTCCGAGTCGGACCGAAACGTCGTCGTAAGCTTCTCTCTTTTATGTGCGGGTTATTTGTGTATCGTTCCAGTCACGGTATTGTGCCTTTTTGTTATTTAACTAAGAAATACACCGAAAACGCGATTTTCGCGATTTTTTTTTTTTTCGAGACGGCGGGTCGGCCGGCGCTCCCTGCCAATATCTCGGAAGCCTAACCTTTCCTTAGCGTGACTGTCAGCGTGCCTCGTTGTCCCGGTTTTTCTCTTGTTTTCACGGTCGCTCTTACGTGCTAGAACTTTATTTTGTGTCATCAATCCTATACGATACATCCCTCTAGCGCCTGGAACCAATCTTGGGCGGAAAACATTATATACTGAGTCAAAAAAGGAGAATTAGTGTGCATTACCTAGCAGAGTTTACTGCCAGAGGGGAATCATAGGCCTGTTTCCCGTGTGAAAAAAATAATAATAATTGAACTTTGTGTCAGAGGAAAGAAAGTCTCCCTGAAAGCATTGAGTATACATAGTGTATAGTGTATACTACAGTGGCTCCCTAGTATATTGATGATAAAGGCTAAAGTGTCATTTGAAAACAGGTGAATTTGTAAATGAAGTGATAAGCCTATAGAGGCAGGTGCCAGAAGTCGCCAGAAACTTACCACAGGTCAGCTGTTTTTAATAATCTTCCTGGCTTGCTAGTGTACTCGCATATAATCTAGTGATACCAGTGAATAGCAGAATACAGTGTTGTAGTAGCAACTAACCAGTATTATAATGGTACTTAGTGGAGTGGAGTGACTTTCATTAGTTTCTTTTTCTTGAAATACCAGACGTTACTGTGAATTTCATATAACCTGTAGTTACCAGCGGTCGCAATATACACAACGAGAAGCAATTATTACTACAGAAAAAGCGTCCTTCCTCCAAAATTTGCACCAGTCAACTATAGTGATAATATAGCATTTATTGTGGTGGAGACGGAAAAAACAAAAATAGAAAACCCAGATACAGCGATTGATAAACAAAGAGGTCGACTGTACGTCATTGTAGGAGCTGCCAGATATCACCGGCTCTTCAACACGCAAGTTATACTTTTGTATCAGTCAAATCACATATTACTCGGGTAGATAATTTCCAGTAGATCCTTCATGTGTTAGCTCAAATCACCGACCAGTATGTTTTAAATAAGTGACCCACTGATCAGAGCAGATCGACTGGTCCGAACCCTTGACTGGTCCGAACCCGGGACTGGTTTCAAACAGTTTCGTTGGACAATAAAGCAGACTGTAAACGGATGGGTTTGTAGGCGCCCTTATAAACACAAACATTAAAAATCAGGAACGTGACGGTAAGCTGTCCAATATACAAAAAGAGTTAGAAACAGAAATACAAATAGCTAGAGCTTCATTTAAGGTTATTAATATAATATTCAAGAGGTTGCTAGTAGAATTGCAGTAAATCAACCATTCACATCATTATGAAGCTGTGTGTAGTCTGTGGTCAGTCAAACAAACGGGCTTCCACATGGATAAATTGTCATTTTTGTGGAAATTGGTGTCACGCTCCTTGTGCAGATATCCCAGAACTAGCTACAAGCAGTATTAAAACAGAGAAGTGTTTTTGGGTATGCCCAAATGAGGAAAATCTGTGGACTAAAATCACAAGGGTATTAAAAGAGGACAACATCAAAGCTGCTTTCATAGAAAACCTGGAAGCTTTCTACAACAGATGGGAACATAAAAAGTCTGGGCTGAATGGTACTGCCCTTGATACTGGCCATGTAGTCACAAACTGTAAGGCTGGAGGTGATGTCCTGGTAGTCAGTAAATGTGGGGCTGATAGTGCTGTCCTGGGAGACAGTAATGGTGAAGCTGGAGGTGCTGTCCTGGGAGACAGAAATGGTGAAGCTGGAGATACTGTCCTGGGAGACAGTAATGGTGAAGCTGGAGATTTTGTCCAGGTAGTCGGGAATTATACGCAGGAAGGAATACATATAAATGACCTCATAGAAGACAGGAGCCATAGTAGGGAAACAAGTGTAGTCAAAGATAAGATAAAACCAATATTGCAAACAAGAAATACCGCAGGAAATAGCAAACAAGAGGACTCCAATAGCAATAGTGAGGATAAATTACCAAAAACAACTGGTGGGAGCTCCATTGTTGGTGCTAGGGAGGATAGGAATAAGACAGGGAAACATGCACCAACAGGGAATACAGTCACAGAAACCCAAGGCAAACGGAAACCAAGCCTGTGCACATACTATGCACTTGGTATCTGCTGGCATGGGAAATCTGGAAAAACAGATGGGACATGCAACTATGACCACCCTAGAAAATGTCATGTCCATATGACAACAGGAAAATGCAAACTCCCTTCCTGTAAGCTTTTTCACCCTGAAATGTGTACCTCTTCAGTACAGGAAAGACTGTGCTATAACTTAAATTGCCAGGCATACCATCTAAAGGGGACAAAAAGATACAAAACATCCAGGCCATGGGAAAACCTGGGTAGCCACAGACACTCAAGAGGGAGAGGTTTTTTAGTGCCAGGAAGGAAAAAAAACTGGCAGGAAATGGCAGAAATCGTACACCAAATCCAGTCATTCCTGGAGTGGAACCACAGTCGATGGCCTCCACTCCAAACCAACAGATACAGATACTAATGCCGGAAAAAAAATCCCCCCCCAGTACCAACAATACCACCAGTCCGATAACATTCTTCTTTGCAAATATACAGGGTCTAAAGCCAGCAACAAACAACAAAATACCTTTCATCCGTGGACTGCTTGCAGAGGCAAAGGCAATGTTCGCGGCTTTCACTGAGACCCACATAAAGGATCACTTGGACAACGAAATATGGATCCCAGGTTACAACCTATACAGATGTGACAGAGTGAACAGGCAAAAGGGGGGGGTTGGCCTGTACATTGCAGAGTCACTTGTTTGCACAGAACTGCTTAATGCCTCAAATGACGTAGTGGAAGTTTTAGCAGTAAAGGTCGAGAACCAAAACCTAGTCATTGTGGTAGTCTACAAGCCTCCGGATGCAACTTCCCAGCAATTCCAGGAACAGCTGTTAAAAATTGACCACTGTCTGGAAAATCTTCCAGCTCCTGCACCCAACATCTTGCTCCTGGGGGATTTCAACTTAAGGCACCTAAAATGGAGGAATATAGCAAATAATATTGTTGCAGAAATAACACCAGGAGGCAGCTCTGATGAAAACTCACACTCACACGAGCTTTTAAATCTCTGCACAAAATTCAATTTAAACCAGCAAATAATAGAGCCTACTAGACTGGAGAATACACTAGACCTCATATTCACTAACAATGATGATCTGATAAGAAATGTCACCATATCAAAAACAATATACTCAGATCACAACATAATTGAGGTTCAGACATGTATGCGTGGAGCCCCAGACCGACAAAATGAGACTAGTCACGAGGGAGCATTCACCAAATTCAACTTCAATAACAAAAACATAAAGTGGGACCAAGTAAACCAAGTCCTAACCGATATAAGCTGGGAAGATATACTAAGCAACACAGACCCAAACTTATGCCTAGAACAGATTAACTCGGTGGCACTCGATGTATGCACAAGGCTTATTCCTCTAAGAAAAAGGAGGAGTAGATGTAAAATAGAAAGAGACAGGCGCTCCCTTTACAGGCGACGGAAAAGAATAACAGAGCGGCTAAAAGAGGTCAATATATCTGAAATGCGCAGGGAGACACTGGTCAGAGAAATAGCAAGCATCGAACTTAAGCTAAAAGAATCCTTTAGGAGTCAGGAATCGCGGGAAGAACTAAAAGCCATAAATGAAATCGAAAGAAACCCAAAGTATTTCTTCTCCTATGCCAAATCAAAATCGAGAACAACGTCCAGTATTGGGCCCCTACTTAAACAAGATGGGTCCTACACAGATGACAGCAAGGAAATGAGTGAGCTACTCAAGTCCCAATATGACTCAGTTTTTAGCAAGCCGCTAACCAGACTGAGAGTCGAAGATCAAAATGAATTTTTTATGAGAGAGCCACAAAATTTGATTAACACAAGCCTATCCGATGTTATCCTGACGCCAAATGACTTCGAACAGGCGATAAATGACATGCCCATGCACTCTGCCCCAGGGCCAGACTCATGGAACTCTGTGTTCATCAAGAACTGCAAGAAGCCCCTATCACGAGCCTTTTCCATCCTATGGAGAGGGAGCATGGACACGGGGGTCGTCCCACAGTTACTAAAAACAACAGACATAGCCCCACTCCACAAAGGGGGCAGTAAAGCAACAGCAAAGAACTACAGACCAATAGCACTAACATCCCATATCATAAAAATCTTTGAAAGGGTCCTAAGAAGCAAGATCACCACGCATCTAGAAACCCATCAGTTACACAACCCAGGGCAACATGGGTTTAGAACAGGTCGCTCCTGTCTGTCTCAACTATTGGACCACTACGACAAGGTCCTAAATGCACTAGAAGACAAAAAGAATGCAGATGTAATATATACAGACTTTGCAAAAGCCTTCGACAAGTGTGACCATGGCGTAATAGCGCACAAAATGCGTGCTAAAGGAATAACAGGAAAAGTCGGTCGATGGATCTATAATTTCCTCACTAACAGAACACAGAGAGTAGTCGTCAACAGAGTAAAGTCCGAGGCAGCTACGGTGAAAAGCTCTGTTCCACAAGGCACAGTACTCGCTCCCATCTTGTTCCTCATCCTTATATCCGACATAGACAAGGATGTCAGCCACAGCACCGTGTCTTCCTTTGCAGATGACACCCGAATCTGCATGACAGTGTCTTCCATTGCAGACACTGCAAAGCTCCAGGCAGACATCAACCAAATCTTTCAGTGGGCTGCAGAAAACAATATGAAGTTCAACGATGAGAAATTTCAATTACTCAGATATGGTAAACATGAGGAAATTAAATCGTCATCAGAGTACAAAACAAATTCTGGCCACAAAATAGAGCGAAACACCAACGTCAAAGACCTGGGAGTGATCATGTCGGAGGATCTCACCTTCAAGGACCATAACATTGTATCAATCGCATCTGCTAGAAAAATGACAGGATGGATAATGAGAACCTTCAAAACTAGGGAGGCCAAGCCCATGATGACACTCTTCAGGTCACTTGTTCTATCTAGGCTGGAATATTGCTGCACACTAACAGCACCTTTCAAGGCAGGTGAAATTGCCGACCTAGAAAATGTACAGAGAACTTTCACGGCACGCATAACGGAGATAAAACACCTCAATTATTGGGAGCGCTTGAGGTTCCTAAACCTGTATTCCCTGGAACGCAGGAGGGAGAGATACATGATTATATACACCTGGAAAATCCTAGAGGGACTAGTACCGAACTTGCACACGAAAATCACTCATTACGAAAGCAAAAGACTTGGCAGACGATGCACCATCCCCCCAATGAAAAGCAGGGGTGTCACTAGCACGTTAAGAGACCATACAATAAGTGTCAGGGGCCCGAGACTGTTCAACTGCCTCCCAGCACACATAAGGGGGATTACCAACAGACCCCTGGCAGTCTTCAAGCTGGCACTGGACAAGCACCTAAAGTCAGTTCCGGATCAGCCGGGCTGTAGCTCGTATGTTGGTTTGCGTGCAGCCAGCAGCAACAGCCTGGTTGATCAGGCTGTGATCCACCAGGAGGCCTGGTCTCAGACCGGGCCGCGGGGGCGTTGACCCCCGGAACTCTCTCCAGGTAAACTCCAGGTATTCACTTATTTCGCTTTACTTCTTCTTTATTACTTAAGTGGAATAATATTCACAGAAATTGTAAAATAATGATTTCTCTAATTTCTGATGGTACATTTTAGGAAATATTCCAAATATTTTGGGAGTTATGTGGGAGTAAAGGTCAGAGTTTTTACAACACTCCAAGAACTAACAAACTTTATTTTTTTGTGAAATAAAGATAAAATGTTTAGAGGAAACTAAACCATGAGAAATTCGTATAAGCATTTTTTTTTATATTTTATTTAAAACCAACAAATAGACAATAGACAAATGGAAAAACCATAAAGATGACAATATATGAACAATAACTGAAAAAGCGTTACATTAGATATTGAAACAGTAACGAATAACATAACAATATAACAAATATGACCACTATTACCTACATATTAAAATCAGATACCGAAGCTTAAAACTGTCCTATACTAGATACATGTGGATAAGTTAAATTTCGTAAAAACATGCAAACCTATATTAACTCTTCCTCAAATTAATCATCCTTGCTCTTAATTTACACTAGAATAATAAAATACAAGTATACTTTCATTATTTCGTTAGAGACTAAATTCCTTCTTCTCTGAACACGGAAAGAAATATAGGATAATAATTGAACCAATAATGTCAAGAACACATCCGAGTGAACACCTACACCGACCCTACAGGTCCATGAGAACTGCACGGTCCGCGCAGCTGCTCGCCCAGGTGTGCACATGTACATTACACATCGTACCTACAATTAGATTTAGCTCAACATTTTTCAATAATGCCATACGTAGAACCATTCTACCCAATTTGCATAATAAAGAGCCGTTTGAATCAAGGAACATTCCACAATTAACATAAATTTACCCTAACCTAAGCCTAGTATTCCATCTGTATTATAAATGCCTAATCAACACGAAAATTTTACCACATACCTCTAACCATATTTGTTGGTGTACATGATACAACCTTGTATTACCATAAAGAAAAAAAGAACAATAAAAAAGGAAAACCCACTCTTCACCTTTAAAAATCAGACTTCAATTTACCATTCATGTACATACATATAAATAATTATAAAAAGTATATTGTCAAATTGAACACAATCACTTACAACGTCAGTTATAATATTACGTCAACTCAACCACGAATAACTTCAACCATTCTTACAACTTCAAGGTTTGTAAAACTCTTAAACTACATACATAGTATTACCACCATCTAGACAAATTAAAAAGAAAAACAATACTCAAATATATCAAAACACACTATGCTTCTATTGGCACCAAATCAATTGTGCTTACAAAAATACAATTGTAAATTAAACTGAAACATAAAAAGCCATTTTGACATTTACACATTGTATCAAAATCATAAATGCGCATAGAAAATATGTATTGAATATCATTGAAAATGTTCATGAGAAAAACCATTAATGGTATATACAAGAAAGTAAATATACATATATATATATATATATATATATATATATATATATATATATATATATATATATATATATATATATGTATATATATATACATACATATACACATACATACACATGCATATATATACACATATACACACAGACACATATACATACACAGTTATAAGTCGACAATTCCAAATATAACTGTATTGTACTTGAAACACTCGGAACAAATAATGTTAAAATTGCACCCCAGACATACCTCATATAACATTCATCAAACTCATCATGCTACCGACCATTCTAGGAAACCAGCCCATTTCATCCCCCTTACCTGCCTTTCAACTCCCGTAAATCCCGTTAAGTGAAATTCCTATAACCCTCACTTAAATCCCTCTCCCATCTCCCCCCATACACCTCCTTATTTCTACACTTTGTCCTATAAAAAGTTGCTGTTAACGCATTAATTCTTTCACACACGTTCGCTCCTCTCATAGCCCAAGACATATAAATATAATCCGTAATTATATACCCTACCGCATTCTCTACCATCTGATTCACCCCACCTATGTCTAAGCTTAAAACCCTCAACACCTGCAAACCCCCCCCCCTCCCACTAACCTTATTACCTTACCCAACCAAACCCTTATTAGTTCAATACATTCGCAAAAATACACCATATGGAAAACAGTCTCCCATCCACCACAAGCCTTGCATATCCCATCCTCCCGTATTCTCTTATGGAATAAAACCATTCCAGACGGTAAGATCCCATGTAAAAATCTATACATAACTTCTCGTACTTTAGGTTTTAAACGCAATTTGTTCAAACACCCCCAGATATTACGCTAATCATACATCGGATAAACCCCTTCTACCTCTGCTACCACTGCCTTACCATCCACCCCATCAAGGTTTCCCAATTTAATATGTGAAGGATCTCTCATGTTTATGATGACCCGTAACATTGCCTCACCTATTATGAACTCCCTACCCACCCACCACCGTTGCATATCCTGACGTATCTTATGAAGTCCGCCTTCCCTCGCCCCCCCCCTCCCGCTTATAACTACGTTTCAAATACACACTCATAATCCTCTTTTCAACAGCTATAAGACCCAGCCCTTCTCGGCCAACCGGGAGTGTGACAACCGCTCTACCTAACCATTCGCTTCCAGTACCCCAAATGAATCTAAAAACGCGCTTTTGTAACCTTTGTATCTCACTACGAAGTATCGGATATATTGCTGCTACATGCCAAAGTTTACTATATAATAGGACATTCGTTGTAATCACTCTTTGATGCAAAGTTAAGTGTGCAGCTCGTAAACCACTGAGGCACTTCAGTACACCATCTACAATACGCACTGAATTTATTTGTTGTGCTAACTTGATATCACTCACATAAACGATCCCACATATCAGTAATTGGTCCACCTTCTTCCACCTTTCAACTACTTCACATTCCTCACTTAACCCATCCCCAAGATTCATATACTTCGTTTTCTCCTTATTAATTGACATGCCAGAAGCCTTTTCAAAAACGTTTACTAACTTTTCCACCCGATGCAAATTCCTGTTACCACTTATTGAAATCGTTGTGTCATCAACATATCCAACAATGCCAGCCCCCCCCACCCCTTTCGTCACCAACCCCATTTGCTGCCAATAAGACCCTAATTCCTCTATAAAAGGGATCCTGTAAACACGCAAAAATATTTGTGAAAGGGGACAACCTTGACGTAGACCCCTGCTCATCTGAATTTGTTCTCCTAACCTTCCATTTACCTGCACCCGCAAGGATGCATCTTGATACATTAATTTGGCCCATGATATAATTTCCTCTCCAAACCCCTGCCATCTCATAATTTTCCATAACGCTTCCCTTTCTACACTATCATATGCCACCTCCCAATCTATAGCCAACACCCCCCCCCTCCCAATTTTACTCTATCTTCAATAAAACTTCTAATTAACCCATGCCCGTCATACATAGACCTTCCCAGCACCCCATATTGTCCCTTATCAATCACTTTACCCAGGACCTTTTTTATTCTGCTAGCTAAAATTCTTGCAAAAATCTTATAATCACCACACAATAACGAAATAGCACGATAGTCTTTAACTGTTAATGGCTCACCTTTAGGCACTAGAACGACCACAGCCATCCGTTGCTGTGCCCCTAAAACCCGATCCCGCTTAAGGATATTGAATAATCTTACCAAAAACCCTTTTAAAACGCTCCAATTTTGAAGATAAAAGTCACTGGGCAACCCATCAATTCCTGGTGCCTTACCTAATTGTGCCCCGGATAAAGCTTCCCATGTCTCACACTCCGTTATCAGCCCTTCCAAAACGAATCGATCATGCTCTGTCAACTCACACTGCACAAACCTTCCAATTGACTGTAATGCTATTTCGCTTATTCCCACACTTTGCGTTTTCAATTTAACCCAAGCATCAATATACCCACTCATACCCTCAGTCGTCGTCAACACCTGATCCACTTTATACCCTTGCATACCTACCTGAACATTCAACCCCATTAACTCCATTGCCTTGCGACGTCTGTGTTGACTCCGCAACACACACGCCGACGGCCGATCTCCCCACAAAACCTCCTCAATCCCGCCCTTGAGCCTTTCCCCATCAAACCTCTCATTTTGTAAATTCCGGATATTTTCCTTCAAACTTTCAATTTCAATAACAGGATAAGTAGCATTAATTTGTGCATAACATTCGCGCAACTGCCCCTCTAAATATTTTTGAAAACCGTATTGTAACTGATTATATCTCGTCCCTCGATTAATATAATATTCCTTAATACGATTTTTAGCTATCGTTTCCCACCAATTAACCATGGCAACATCCCCTGGTGCTTCTACCACTAAACGATCCCACATATGTCCAAAAGACAAAAGACTATCCTCTTCCTTTAATAACTTTACATTCAATTTCCAAAATGATGGACCCCTCCGAGGCACACCCTCGATATCCACATCTATTACAACTCTTCTATGATCCGAAAAAAAACATCTATCACATTCACCCTCCGCACAGTAACCGCACAAGGCACGTACATTCGGTCCAACCTCGCCGCATAACCTCGTTTAATGAAGGTATGCTCTACCATCCCTCCCCCCCCCACACACATCATTTAACCCCCACCCCGGTCAATATATCCCCCAATATACCCAAACAACACCCCGCACCTCTGGGCTCCACATCTTTACGACGTATCACGCAATTCCAATCTCCACCTATTATTGCAACATTCGGTAAACCACGTAAAAAATAGACCAGTACGTCCTGAACAAATTTAGTTTTGAAGAATTGAGACACTTATGCAACACATGGGAATCTTTATTGAAGAAACGTTTCGCCACACAGTGGCTTCATCAGTCCAATATAAAGTAGAAGTGGGTAAGGAGAGTAGAAGTTTGAGGTAATCAGTCCCTCAACCTGGATTCGATGTGTTCAGTCCATCACTCTTGTAGGAAGTGCAGCATAGGGCCAGAGAGGTGACTTATATACTGCGGTGAGATGAGTTGAAGCAGGAGGAGGCGGGATCACAGTGGGACCTGCCACTAGTGTAAGTAGGTCGTCGTCCAAAGGTTGGGCAAGCGTAGAAGTCTTTGTACCAAGATCCCATGATGTTGCAGTGTCTGACAGATGTGACGAATGGTTTTGAAAACCGACAAGTTGAAGAATTGAGACACTTATGCAACACATGGGAATCTTTATTGAAGAAACGTTTTACCACACAGTGGCTTCATCAGTCCAATACAAAGTAGAAGTTTGAGGTAATCAGTCCCTCAACCTGGAATCGATGTGTTCAGTCCATCACTCTTGTAGGAAGTGCAGCATAAGCCACCTCTCTGGCCCTATGCTGCACTTCCTACAAGAGTGATGGACTGAACACATCGAATCCAGGTTGAGGGACTGATTACCTCAAACTTCTACTCTCCTTACCCACTTCTACTTTGTATTGGACTGATGAAGCCACTGTGTGGCGAAACGTTTCTTCAATAAAGATTCCCATGTGTTGCATAAGTGTCTCAATTCTTCAACTTGTCGGTTTTCAAAACCATTCATCACAAATTTAGTTTTAATACTCACGTCACCTTCAGCCGGGCCATATACACATACTAAACTAATGGGAACCCTACCCCAGGTTCCATCCACTCTAATTACCCTCCCCTCCCCCCCCTTCACTACGCCTTACTATAAACGGGCTAGTTTCCTTTACCAAAATGGCAGCCCCACCTTTCAAACGTGTCGCATGTTCCATGTACACATTATAACCACTCATATCCAACTCATAACCAGGCCTAAAATTATGTTCCTGTAAGAATACCACATCCACACCAAGTCGCACCAAATACTCGTTAAACCACTTAAGCTTCCTCTCAGCTCTCAACCCGTTAATATTTATAGTAAAACACTTGAATTCAATGTCCCCGGCATTGACTTTACCCCAGTTCGTTTTGCAACACCTCTGTCCCTCCCCCCTTTATTGGGAATCACCTTTGCAATCCCTTGATCCTTGGGTTCACCATTCCCTCTCTGCTGTACCTCCACCCAAGACTTTTTCCCAGGGTGTTAGGCAGGAGTGAGCACATCATCAGAATCCGATGATGCTGCAGTCCTCTTTCGTGTCCCGCCCTCCACCTGCATTTTGACATCTGAAGCACCGTCCTGATGCACCTCCACCTCTACTGCATGCACCTTCAATCCTTTGGACTCTCTCGTCGACAAACCGTCATCTCCTGCCATACCATCATTCACAGCCGTCCCCAGAACTAAGCCTGGGTCTTCCACCTGATCTAGGACCGATTCCTCTAACAAGACATCCAACACCTTTACCAAAGACGACGCCACTTCTTCACCCATATTAGGTAGTCTCTCCTCAAAAACCTGATGTATGTCCAAAGACTGAGATTCTCCTTGTAGCGTTACAACTGGCATTCGAGCTCCTTTTCTTTGTCCACCTCCTCACTCCATGACAACCGTTGTTGGGGAGGTGTAGCAAGAGACTGTTCTCGCTCATCTCCTACCTCGCCCACTGGCTGCTGTTGCCGTTGCTGTTGTGCCGGGTACCCACTTCGTTTCCCACACTGCGCCGCAATGTGGTCATATGACCCACATAGCCGACACGTACGTTGTTGCGGACCTTTTTTTGACTTTTGAGAAGTAGAGGGATGATTGGGAGAAGGTGTCATACGAGATCTCGTCGCTACTGAGGCTTGTGAGAGAGAACACGAAGAAGCAAGATCAGACTGAGACGTTGAAGTAGGGACGTCTGAGCCGAAGACAGCAAAAGAATTAGCTACAGGAGTGACTATGGGAGAGGTAACCACAGAGGTGGGTGCAGAAGATGGGATACCAGAAGTGGGGGGACGTTTTGAAACATGGGAATAAGAAACACGAGGTAGTCTCCCTTGGAGGCGGAGATGAGAAACTGCCATGGCATAAGGGAGACCTTCTGCCTCTTTGAGGAAACAGATTTCTCGCTCGTTTAAGTAGACTTGACAACGGCAAGAGTACGAAGAGTGAGCCTCATGACAATTAAGGCAAGAGGGAGGTCGATTGCAAGACGCATTAGAATGGTCATCGGCACCACAGACTGGGCATTCGGCGATAGATCTGCAATATTTCGCTGGATGGCCAAATTGCCAGCAATTTCTACACTGTTGCGGTGTAGGGATCACCTTTCGAACTTGTAACCAATGTCCTGCTACATAAACTGAGGATGGGAGTTCACGGCTGTCAAAAGTTAAACGAGCCACATTGCTAGGGTATCGTCTCCGCCCGCGGGCAGGAAGAACATAAGTGTCTACCTTGAGGATTGGGAGATCTTGGAGTTCCAGCTGTTCAAGAATGTCAGTGCCACATGTCTGGAAATTTTGTTGAACTATGGTATGGGGCAGAATGACGGTACCACTACAAGAATTGAGGGAATGATGCTTTTCAATAGTTACAGGAACAGTATCGATATGGGAAAGACGAGAAAGCTCATGAGCCTGGGTAGCATTTTGTATAGTGACGATGCGCGTACCGCTCATAAGAGCATGAAAAGAAATATCTTTACCAACATGGCGTAGGAGTGCCTTGCCAATACTGTGGTCAGAAAGATAGGCAGTAGAGGAAGTTGGTCGTAAAGTGAAGAATTTAGTCCATTGTGCAGTCTGAAACTGAGCGTGGAAAGGTAGTGAAGGACGTGTCGATCTTTTCTGAGAAGAACGAGAAGGTGGAGAAGTATCATCAGCAGGTAATTGTCGTTGTCGTTTAGGCGTGGGACCAGAGTTGGTCCGACGTGGAATGGGCTGGCGATTCGAAAATTGCCGCAGCGTAGAGGGAGAGGCCGGAAGCATAGTCAGAGGAGAGCGAAGGTCAGATAAATCGAAGGAGTCAGTCGAGGCCTCAGTACCTGAAGCGGGTGAGGAAACAGCACCGGCAAGAGGTACAGAGGCATGAGGAGTGTCCGAAGAGTGGTCCAAAGATGAGGCGGGGTCAGAACGGGGTGCGGTATCAAGAAGGGGCCCGGGGGTAGCAGGTTCATGGACTAGGGCTGCCATGGTTAGGTTACTTCTTTCTTTTTGTTTTTAAGAAAAAAAAAGAAAGAAGAAAAGAAAATAAAAATAGAAAAAAGAATAAAAAAAGGAGAGACAAGTGAGGGATTGTTCCTAGTAGGAATGAAAGGGCCAGAAATCTCCCTCCGCGCCCAAGAGGACATCAGCACCGCAAGTAGTGCAGATGCAGCATGGAACCCATGCCATACCCTACCCATCATGCCAGTAAACCGGCAATCCGGGATAGCAACCTCACATCTGCCAAGCTACCTCGGTGGACAAAAGAGAAGGCGGCCGGAAATCCGCCACAAAGCATACCTCCTTCGGCCACCACCCCCGGAATCCGAAAGGTGGCTTCCAGAGATACACCCGTCGCCCGAGAGACACCCAAAGCCACCTTCCGGGATACCGGAGAGGGATCAGTACATCCCCAGGCAATCCAGATTCCACGGCAAATTACGCCACCGCCAAGAACCTCAACGGAATGGGATGGACCCCGGTACCCTTTCCCCTACCTAGGAACTAGCGTGCCTGTGAGGAAAAAAAAAAAAAAAAAAACCAAAGGCCAAAAAGGAAGGGCAAAAGGGAGGGGTGAGGAGGAGGAGGAGGAAAGGAAAAAGGGGAGGATGGGGAGGATGGGATAGGGAACGGGGGATTGGGGGGTAATTAGGTTCGGTCTGAGGAAGTAGACCGACAGGTCTAATTCCTCAGACCAAGAGCCTCTTCACCACGCCAAGGAGCCCCCCTTGAAGAGGCTTTTTGGCCAAACATTTAAATTTAAGGCGATATTACGACCACGGATAACCAAGATTGTATCAGTAACCTAGCTTTCCAAGATTGTAATTTGCTTGTCAGTCACTAGCATAAACAATACCTTATTCAGTAAAACGTGCATAATAATATGCAGCCATTATGTACTTTTCTCAAAACCCAACCAAACCTATCATAACTTAGACCAGTCGTAAAGCTGTGTATGGTTAGGTAAGATTATTCACAAATAATCCGTACTAGGATACAAATTTGCAAGTATGACAATGTTTGACAGAACATACCTAAGAAGACAAGAACAAAAATACAGAAATGGTGAAGAGGTTACTAGAGGATTTATAGGTCAGGTTAATTAACGAGTTTTCTGAAGTTTAGAGCATTTGTCAATGTAATGAGAAAGAATATTTACAGAGAACCTGGACTAGACTAAGATTCATGGTTTGGAATGTGATGCTTCACAAGATGGCGTCTATGAAGGCTAGAACGGTAGACAGTTTTGGCAGAGAACCAGTTAATAGAATGACAAACATGTCTAACATAACAGAAAAGAGCATTACTAGTGTCGGCAAAGCACTAGCAATGCTGATGACGACCTAAAATGAAAAATAACACTTGTGTACAGTCAATAACATTTATTAAAGGAAATGTTTCGTCACTCATGGCTAAACGTTTCATGTTTAACCATGAGAGACTTTCTAACAGCTCTTGTTGAAGCATCTCTTATACATAGTCTGGCTTTCACTCTACAGATGCCTTCCTTTCTCATTACACTGTCAAGTGCTCTAAACTTCAAACACTCGTGACTTGACCTGATCTTCGTCTCCTGCTTTCCTTACCTTTTCACCATTCCTATCATTGCCTTTCTTATCTTCTGCTTAGATGGGTTCCGTCCTGTTTGTCCCGCAGGGGATTTCGTCCTACCCTGTGGGCCAGCGGCTCTCCTGCAGTACTTCTGTGTTTTTATTCATATAGACTACCTCCATTATTACTGCTACTATTTCTTCGCTAATACGGCACACTGCACACCAACACTTAACTCCTTTTTCTATCTCTAATTCCCCCCACACCCTCTTGCATATATTCTTCCCTCCGCCCCCCTTAACTTTTCGCCACAGACATCCTGCGAGACTCCTTTGCCACTCAGACTGCGGCCCCTTGTGCCAGGAATCTCTCATGAATCAGAGCTTTGGGAGTTGAGACATTCAGTGTTCCAGCAATAGGGCGTCTACGACGATTGTAGCCAACTGCTACGCCACTGTTGACCTTGCTACTGGCAGGACACAGTCGCTCTACACTTAAGAAGTCTCCCTTCGATCCCCGCATTTTGTGAAAATCAAGCCTGTGAATGGAGTAATCAATGACTACTCGAAGCTAGTTTTAGCTACCGTTGTTAGGACCTGCCTGTAGGTCAAATTTTTAGCAATCCTCTCTCTGAAGGACTCCTTCATTATCGTCTGCACAGACGACACTGAAGCATCAAAACTCGTGGACGACTCTTCATTCAAGGTTCTACAAACACGACAATTCACCACATCCCCATCTCCATTCTTGAAGGCAAAACGATCTACCATTGTGAAAAGGCATGACAACTGAAGCACTAAAGACATCTATCGAGGAACAAAACACTTGGGCCTCTGTAGACGTCAATATCCCTAACGCCTCATCAATGATAAAAATCACTTTCTCAGACATCTCCATGGCTTCCCAAGCTCTGTCTGAAGAACTGTCCATCTCATATTACCACTCAAGCCATATAGATCCAGAACGCTTCACACATCTTCCATTGCTAGACTTGTTACTCCTATAATCACACCATCAAAGATTGCTCAATCAAGGATAAGAAGTTTTGTTCAAAATGTGGGAATGATGGACACGAATTCAGATCCTGCACCATCAATACGGCCCCAACATGTCTTAACTGAAAGGGTAATCATACCCTTGCAGCTAAGTGCCCACTCAGGAGAAAACTAAAGTTCTAATGAACACCAATTCACCGACATACTCTGCAATAACCAAACTACAAGCCGACACTACCAAGATTCTACACGCCACTCTGCAGACACCTTCGCCCAGCAACTCTCTCCACTCCCTGTCGGTGCTGCCTCCAAGGTGCTGTACTGCATGGTGTATGCACACCTTGCAAATGCAGCAAACCCCGGTACTTTCAACACCACAATAAACGAACTATTCCGTCTGAACAACATGCCTGCCTTCAATTTCCCTGACTCCACACCTTCAACAGTCATCCTCAAAATTCTTCCCAACGTTATGAACTTCACTGCACCTGCAGATCTGTCTCCTGCCCAAGCAACTGTTCCTGAAACTTCTACAACTACCTCCACCGCCGAAAACGCCGATTATTCTACCTCAACCACCGCCTCCCATGTCTCCCAACCTGTTGACACATCACCAATACACATCTCCATTACTGTCGTCCCACAGTCTCCCGCCAGCACCATCGTAGACTCGCCCTCTGAATCCTCTTCTGGGGAAGAGGAAGATATTTATAACTCCTACTTGGGACAACCTGACTTTCTACACAACTCCTTCGAATGAGGACACCATGACCTGCACAGAACTGTACAAAAGGCTCTATGCTGGGTCTGTTAAGTTTGCTTGTGAGACTCCACTCCATTTCACCCTTACCCAAGGTCTGGAGTTCATCAAACCACTCCATTTTACTTTTGATAAAAACTGTGAAACCTCTCCAGAACCAATTTCAAGAAATTCGAGAACGGCTCTTCCACAAATGCTCCACGCTAAATAATACCTACAACTGAGCTGCCTCTGCTGTCCCCACCTGCCTCCCCTCCTGCTACAAAGCCTGTTGCAAGCTACCTAAGAATCAAGACTTCCACCAACTTAGAACGATGCATTCTCGTTCTCAGACTACCCTTCCTGTTTCCCCAGTTCGCCCCACGAGCTGGGGGACTTTCTCTACAACTGTGGACACTCCTCTCCAGCGCTATTCTTCGCCTGTCCCGTCTTCCCCTCTCACCTCACACGGGTCTTACCTAAACGCTCTTGTCTTAGGCTGAAGGCGACTCATTGTGTCCTTTTCAAAGGACTGCTCCAGAAATAGAGGTGAAAATGGTACTCCACGTGACAAACTCCGGCATTCCTTCAAGAACCAGTGACAGGTCACCATCTGGCAAAGACCTGCGTCTGGACTTCGTTCCTGGCGAATACATCATCTGCTTCGGCTTCGGCCCGAACGCCGGTGGTGGCTGCAATGGAGTCGACTCACAGTAGAGCCAAATACGAATGAGATCACTGGACCTTAGATAACAAAGATCTAACCCTGAAAGCTACTGCACCATCTCTGCTTCTTTCATAGGGCTGCATAAGGAAGTACACCTGACCCTTGTGACAGCACTGCTACTTTGCACAGCGCTGTAAACAGTACTTCACTTAATAAATTAGACATGTGCAACACTTAGATATCTCTATTGTCGAAACTTTTTGCCACTTACTGGCTTCATCAGTCCAAAATAAAGACGAAAGGTTGAAGAACAATAGGAGTTTAAAGTAATTAGTCCCTCCGCCTGAAGTGGATATAATGAATGCATTAATTACGATAAGAATACAGCAACTGTGCGAAGGGTTATATACTGATTACATCGACTCCAGGCTGAGGGAATCATCATCCATTCTCTCTACTCTACGTGACTTGTTAAAGGTCCTAAGTCGGACCGAAACGTCATCAGTTTGTCTCCCAAGTGCGGGTTATTTATGTATTGTTTCAGTCACGGTGTTTTATTTTTTATATGTCTTGTTCCGTAAACACAATAATATATATATTTAAGGTCACCTGTATATTTATGTTCTGTGTTCCACTAACGAAATGTATTTTTGTCAAATTCAAATATGTATGTATACAACATATTAACATGAATACATAATAAACTAAATGTATTTCGGTCGTGTAGCGATCCCAGAAATTTATCCTCCATTTGCAAAAAGTCCAGTCTGGTGTGCAGCATTACAAATAATTGGAATGTTATGCAGTGTTGCACACGTCTGTAATACAGTTAAATATTAGCTATAAAGATTTAAAGTAACTCAGAATTAACATTTTCAAATAATCAGATTCTAATATCAAAGTCTTCAGTAAACAGGTAATTTAGGCCATTGACAAACCAAATCTATTTCAAACCCTCAAAGACGCAAATATCTTAAAATACGTAAACACACAAAGCTGAATCATTTACAAGATGCAGTGTCAAGTTTATTTATTTATTTATTTAGAAATTTTAGCATACAAACAGAGGTACAAAAAATACAGGTAAGAGCAGCATGCCAAAGCCACTTATACGCATAGCATTAAGGGCTGGCTTAAAATTAACTTAAGATTAACTAAGCAATGATGAAATCAGTGATAAGACATTATTGTAAACAGATAACTATAAAATACAAATGAGTATTACAAAGACAGGTCATATGGTTGCTTGCATTGCTGTTCATTCAGTAGAATGGAGTATTCTGTTAGGTAGTGTATTTAAAAAAAATAACAAAGTTAGGTTTAACATTTGTGTGATATAATTGTGAGTAACATTTAGGATATACAATTTATATGGTTCAGTTATTCAGTATTTATTTGGTTTTGAGTGAGTAAGTGAACTTTGAGAAGAGACTTGAATTTATAAACAGGTAGTGTTTCTTTTATATTTACAGGTAATGAATTCCAGATTTTAGGGCCTTTTATGTGCATTGAGTTTTTGCATAGCGTGAGATGGACACGAGGAACATCAAAGAGTGATCTGTGCCTTGTATTATGGTCATGTGTTCTGTTGAGGTTGGCAAGGAGATGTTTGAGGGGAGGGTTAATATCAGAGTTAAGTGTTCTATGTATGTAATAAGTGCAATAATAAGTATGGATTTTTTGTATGGTGAGTAGGTTGAGTGTTTTGAATATTGGTGGAGTGTGCTGCCTGTAGTGAGAATTTGTTATTCTAACTGCAGCCTTTTGTTGGGTAATTAGTGGTCTGAGATGGTTAGTTGTTGTTGAGCCCCATGCACAAATTCCATAGGTGAGATAGGGGTAAATAAGAGAGTGATAAAGGGCCAGGAGGGCTGACTGTGGAACATAGTACCGTATCTTCGATAGTATGCCTACAGTCTTGGAAATTTTCTTAGAAATTTGTTGTATATGTGTATGAAATTTGAGTCTATTATCGAGGTGGATTCCTAAGAATTTTCCCACTGTTAGCTTTGTGATAGGTGATCCGTTTATCGTTCTGTTACGAGGTACATCTGTAGCTCTGTTACCAAACTGAATGAAGTAGGTTTTGTCAATGTTTAGTGAAAGTTTGTTAGTCCTCATCCAGGTAGATATTTTCTGTAATTCGGTGTTTACAGTATTGGCTAGCGTGACTGGGCTCGGGTGAGAGAAGACGTATGTGGTGTCATCTGCAAAAAGTGTGGGTTTGAGTAATTGCGAAGCATTTGGTAGGTCATTTATGTATAGGAGAAAGAGAAGAGGGCCAAGGACACTTCCCTGTGGGACACCAACTGTAATTGGTTGAGCGGAAGAGCTTGCCCCATTTGTGTGCACATATTGGCTTCTGTTGCTGAGGTAAGACTTGAGGTAGTTGAGGGAGTGCCCTCTAATACCATAGTGTGACAATTTTACGTGGAGCAAGTCATGGTCAACTGTATCAAAAGCTTTACGTAAGTCAATGAAGATCCCCAGTGGGACTTCTTTTTTCTCTATTGCAGTGTATATATGTTCTAGCATGTGTATAATAGCATCATTAGTATTTTTATTAGGCCTGAATCCAAATTGGCAGGGGTTGAGAATGTTTTGGGAGATGAGGTAGGAGTAGATTCGCTTATGAATTAATTTTTCGAAGATTTTTGAGAGAGGGTGTAAATTGGATATTGGCCTATAGTTATTCAACTCTGTTTGGTCTCCTCCTTTATGGATCGGGGTGACCCTTGCTATTTTGAGAACTGTAGGGAAGGTGGAGGATTCAATGGATTTG
>NC_091341.1:31222008-31245068 GCF_038502225.1 Cherax quadricarinatus | reverse complement strand
TGGATAACACCACAGCCAATAACTTGTTTTATTAGCGAAGCGAACCAAACGAAATTGCTTAAACATTTCCATTATGCTGGGAGGTACTACCTGACCTGTTGGATAACGACCCACAAACTTGAAGGAAAAAATCAAGAGGTTTCTCACCGGAGTCGTTTAAGACATATGTTTATAAAGTCATTTATTTAGGAATAAATATGTATTTATAAATCTATTCACATTCATAAAAATTTATGTATTTATAGGTGCAGATTTGATGAATGGTTTTGAAAACCGATAAGTTGAAGAACTGAGACACTTATGCAACATATGGGAATCTTTATTGAAGAAACGTTTCGCCACACAGTGGCTTTATCAGTCCAATACAGAGTGGAAATGGGTAAGAAGAGGAGGAGATTAAGGTAATCAGTCCCTCAGCCTGGAATCGATGTGTTCAGTCCATCACTTTTGTAGGAAGTAGAGCATAGGGCCAGAGAAGTGGCTTGTATACTGCAGTCAGGTGAGTGGAAGCAGGAGGAGGTGGGATCACTGTGGGACCTGCCACTAGTGTAAGTAGGTCGTCGTCCGAAGGTTGGACAAGTGTTGAAGTCTTTGTACCAAAATCCCATGATGTTGCAGTGTCTGACAGATGTGATGAATGGTTTTGAAAACCTGCTTACACTAGTGGAAGGTCCCACTGTGACAATGCCTCCTCCTGCTTCCACTCACCTGACTGCAGTATATAAGCCACTTCTCTGGCCCTATGCTCTACTTCCTACAAAAGTGGTGGACTGAACACATCGATTCCAGGCTGAGGGACTGATTACCTCAATCTCCTCCTCTCCTTACCCATTCCTGCTTTGTATTGGACTGATGAAGCCACTGTGTGGCGAAACGTTTCTTCAATTAAGATTCCCATATGTTGCATAAGTGTCTCAATTCTTCAACAGGTGCAGATTTGTTGAAAAATCTACACACATGCATAATTACAAATTATATGGAAAATTAATTTGTGAATAGGATTTTTCGAATTTCTCAGACGCCAGGACACGATAAGGCAGAAGCAGGTCCCTCACCGGACAGCCACGCTGAGGCGCTGGAAGAGAAATGTGGTAGCCCTCGGGTTTCTGGAAGTTTCAATGAACATAGAATCCAGAGTCTTGAAGAAATCCATTTTGTGGTTTCCCAGGAGCGAAGAGTTTAAGAACACAAGAAAGAAAGAGCACTGCAGCAGGCTTACTGGCCAATTTTGGGCAAGTCCAATTCACACCGGCTACAGGCCGACTGGGCCAAGCTAGGCAGGTCCACCTAAAACCTACTCATACCGAGTAATGTACCTGTGTAACCTGTTTTTAAAGCTACAAATGGCTTTGGCTTCAGTGACGCTACTCGGGAGTTTGTTCCACCCACCCACAACTCTATTACCAAACCATTGTTATCCTATATCCTTTCTACATGACTCAAGAAATCGTAATGACACGATTGCAAATAAACCATACCCCCGGCCGGGATTGAACCCGCGGTCATAGAGTCTCAAAACTCCAGCCCGTCGCGTTAGCCACTAGACCAGCTAGCCACAATAAGATTCATCCAACTAGGTATATTTCTACACCATAGGAAAGTTAGCACAGGCACCTCTGTGACCACAAATGCAAGTTTTTACAGACGAATCACCAGCTAGCGTGGCCGTGACGAACTCTAGCTCAAGTCCCTTCACTGCCGTCAACATGACTCAAGAAATCGTAATGACACGATTGCAAATAAACCATACCCCCGGCCGGGATTGAACCCGCGGTCATAGAGTCTCAAAACTCCAACCCGTCGCGTTAGCCACTAGACCAGCTAGCCACAATCAGATTCATCCAACTAGGTATATTTCTACACCATAGGAAAGTTAGATGAATCTTACTGTGGCTAGCTGGTCTAGTGGCTAACGCGACGGGCTGGAGTTTTGAGACTCTATGACCGCGGGTTCAATCCCGGCCGGGGGTATGGTTTATATCCTTTCTATATCTAAATTTTTCCAACATGAACCCATTGCTGCGAGTCCTGTCTTGGTTGGTATTTTTAGCACTTTACACAATTAACCCGAACTTAGAAGAGAGAAGCTTACGAGCAACCTTATTATTCTTTAGCACGTTATTTATATCTTCTATATTTATTCCTATTTGTGAATTTAATGGGATGAAGCAATAATAGTGGGCCAAGTCACTATATTGGTTGACCTTCAATCTTTTCGTATAATCAGCAGCAGCACTCTGCTAAGGAGCACTGTTATATGGGAGTCGGCCAGGGAACATGCACAAGTATAGACCCACACCAGCAGTCTTCTGCAATTCCAGGGATGTAAAGTGATGCCATCAGGTACCAAGCAGGCGAAGCTTCGTGGGTAGTAATGATGGAAGTTCTCTCCCGGCTGGGCACTGGGCAAGAGCAATTTTTTTTTATCACGTTGACTTGAGTATGTCTAGCATATCATTCGTTGGAACTTGTACAGCTCAGACCATGAAGGAGATATTAGTCATTTTGCTGAAAAGTAGTGGAGAGTTTGCTCTAAAAAAAAGCAACGGTCAAGGTGATTTTCGCTCACCATGAGGCGGGCCAAAACGACATGGGTTCGAGTCCTTGGCTAGTCACAGTGTTATTATTGATTAAATACCACTCATCCGTGCTTACAATACTATATATACTACTCGTGGAGGCTAGTACACCAAACGGGGAGTAGAATGAAATTAGCTAAGAGGCACCCACACCACAGTATGTCCTCGGATCAAGGTAAAACATCTAGCTCTGCTGAGTGCTTGATTCTTATAGGATTTGGTGGTCCTGTGGGTTAGTGTCATGTGATTTTCGCTCACCATGAAGAGGAACAAAACGACATGGGTTCGAGTCCTTGCCTAGTTTCAGTGTTGTTATTGACTAATATATATATATAAATATATATATATATATATATATATATATATATATATATATATATATATATATATATATATATATATATATATATATATATATATATATATATATATATATTGTACATAGGAACAGTTAATTGTTTTTTTTTTATCACACTGGCCGATTCCCACCAAGGCAGGGTGGCCCGAAAAAGAAAAACTTTCACCATCATTCACTCCATCACTGTCTTGCCAGAAGGGTGCTTTACACTACTGTTTTTAAACTGCAACATTAACACCCCTCCTTCAGGGTGCAGGCACTGTACTTTCCATCTCCAGGACTCAAGTCCGGCCTGCCGGTTTACCTGAACCCCTTCATAAATGTTACTTTGCTCACACTCCAACAGCACGTCAAGTATTAAAAACCATTTGCCTCCATTCACTCCTATCAAACACGCTCACGCATGCCTGCTGGAAGTCCAAGCCCCTCGCACACAAAACCTCCTTTACCCCCTCCCTCCAACCTTTCCTAGGCCGACCCCTACCCCGCCTTCCTTCCACTACAGACTGATACACTCTTGAAATCACTCTCTTTCGCTCCATTCTCTCTACATGTCCGAACCACCTCAACAACCCTTCCTCAGCCCTCTGGACAACAGTTTTGGTAATCCCGCACCTCCTCCTAACTTCCAAACTACGAATTCTCTGCATTATATTCACACCACACATTGCCCTCAGACATGACATCTCCACTGCCTCCAGCCTTCTCCTCGCTGCAACATTCATCACCCATGCTTCACACCCATATAAGAGCGTTGGTAAAACTATACTCTCATACATTCCCCTCTTTGCCTCCAAGGACAAAGTTCTTTATCTCCACAGACTCCTAAGTGCACCACTCACCCTTTTCCCCTCATCAGTTCTATGATTCACCTCATCTTTCATAGACTCATCCGCTGACACGTCCACTCCCAATTATCTGAATACATTCACCTCCTCCATACTCTCCCCCTCCAATCTGATATCCAATCTTTCATCACCTAATCTTTTTGTTATCCTCAAAACCTTACTCTTTCTTGTATTCACTTTCAATTTTCTTCTTTTGCACACCCTACCAAATTCATCCACCAATCTCTGCAACTTCTCTTCAGAATCTCCCAAGAGCACAGTGTCATCAGCAAAGAGCAACTGTGACAACTCCCACTTTATGTGTGATTCTTTATCTTTAAACTCCACGCCTCTTGCCAAGACCCTCGCATTTACTTCTCTTACAACCCCATCTATAAATATATTAAACAACCATGGTGACATCACACATCCTTGTCTAAGGCCTACTTTTACTGGGAAATAATTTCCCTCTTTCCTACATACTCTAACTTGAGCCTCACTATCCTCGTAAAAACTCTTCACTGCTTTCAGTAACCTACCTCCTACACCATACACCTGCAATATCTGCCACATTGCCCCCCTATCCACCCTGTCATACGCCTTTTCCAAATCCATAAATGCCACAAAGACCTCTTTAGCCTTATCTAAATACTGTTCACTTATATGTTTCACTGTAAACACCTGGTCCACACACCCCCTACCTTTCCTAAAGCCTCCTTGTGCCTGCACTCTGAAGGAGGGGTGTTAATGTTGCAGTTTAAAAACTGTAGTGTAAAGCACCCTTCTGGCAAGACAGTGATGGAGTGAATGATGGTGAAAGTTTTTCTTTTTCGGGCCACCCTGCCTTGGTGGGAATCGGCCAGTGTGATAATAATAATAATAAAATAATATATATATAATCCTAGGTAGTAGGTTGGTAGACAGCAACCGCCCAGGGAGGTACTACCGTCCTGCCAAGTGAGTGTACAACGAAAACCTGTAATTGTTTTACATGATGGTAGGATTGCTGATGTCTTTTTTCTGTCTCATAAACATGCAAGATTTCAGGTACGTCTTGCTACTTCTACTTACACTTAGGTCACACTACACATACATGTACAAGCATATATATACACACCCCTCTAGGTATTCTTCTATTTTCTTTCTAGTTCTTCTTCTTGTTTATTTCCTCTTATCTCCATGGGGAAGTGGAACAGAATTCTTCCTCCGTAAGCCATGCGTGTTATAAGAGGCGACTAAAATGCCGGGAGCAAGGGGCTAGTAACCCCTTCTCCTGTATATATTACTAAATGTAAAAGATAAACTTTCGTTTTTCTTTCTGGGCCACCCCGCCTTGGTGGGATACGGCCGGTGTGTTGAAAGAAAGAATATATTTTTTTTTATTATCACACTGGCCGATTCCCACCAAGGCAGGGTGGCCCGAAAAAGAAAAACTTTCACCATCATTCACTCCATCACTGTCTTGCCAGAAGGGTGCTTTACACTACAGTTTTTAAACTGCAACATTAACACCCCTCCTTCAGAGTGCAGGCACTGTACTTCCCATCTCCAGGACTCAAGTCCGGCCTGCCGGTTTCCCTGAATCCCTTCATATATAAATATATATATATATATATATAAATATATATAAATATATATATATATATATGCAAAACAACCACTTTGAAAGAATAGAGAAATTCCAAGCGCTTTCGTGACTACTCACATTATCAAGGAACTATGAAAGTGAAGCATTCAAGGAAGCTATATAAGGGGTCCGGCCAGCACCTCACTATCAGATCCCACAACGGTTAAACACGTGACGCGCGGGATCTGTGGGATCTGATAGTGAGGTGCTGGCCGGACCACTTATATAGCTTCCTTGGATGCGTCACTTTCATAGTTCCTTGATAATGTGAGTAGCCACGAAAGCGCTTGGAATTTTTCTATTCTTTCAAAGTGGTTGTTTTGCATATTTTGAAATCATCTGTTTACTGTGATCTTATTGCATATATATATATATATATATATATATATATATATATATATATATATATATATATATATATATATATATATATATATATATATATATATATATATATATATATATATATATATATATACACATACACACACACACAGAAGCAAGACCAGAAGCCATGAGCTGCGACTCGACCCCTGCAACCACATATCGGTAAGCACACACACACACACATTTTGGTGTTTGGAATATATGTAAAACCAAACTATTCTACTGAGTGAACTTTATTCATTAATGTCGATATATTTTTAAGAGCAGAGCCAATAACGTTAGGGATTCAAAAGTACTTGACTGTGTGATGGTTGATTGGAAACTTAACAAGTAAACACTCCACGACACTTTTATCAGTGGAAAACATTAAATTCCGCTGTTTCGCCCAATACATTTAGCTAAGAGTGTAACAGTACAGATATTTCGCCCTGCTTAAGTAATTAAGTTTTCTGAAGAAAGAATATTTTTTCTAAACGTAAAACAATGTTGTTGTTTGTACACAGTTGTGGCAGACTGTGTACCAGGCTGTGTACCAGGCTGTGTACCAGACTGTGTACCAGGCTGTGTACCAGACTGTGTACCAGACTGTGTACCAGACTGTGTACCAGACTGTGTACCAGACTGTGTACCAGACTGTGTACCAGGCTGTGTACCAGACTGTGTACCAGACTGTGTACCAGGCTGTGTACCAGACTGTGTACCAGACTGTGTACCAGGCTGTGTACCAGGCTGTGTACCAGACTGTGTACCAGGCTGTGTACCAGACTGTGTACCAGACTGTGTACCAGACTGTGTACCAGACTGTGTACCAGGCTGTGTACCAGGCTGTGTACCAGACTGTGTACCAGGCTGTGTACCAGGCTGTGTACCAGGCTGTGTACCAGGCTGTGTACCAGACTGTGTACCAGACTGTGTACCAGACTGTGTACCAGACTGTGTACCAGACTGTGTACCAGACTGTGTACCAGACTGTGTACCAGGCTGTGTACCAGGCTGTGTACCAGGCTGTGTACCAGACTGTGTACCAGACTGTGTACCAGACTGTGTACCAGGCTGTGTACCAGACTGTGTACCAGACTGTGTACCAGACTGTGTACCAGACTGTGTACCAGACTGTGTACCAGACTGTGTACCAGACTGTGTACCAGACTGTGTACCAGACTGTGTACCAGGCTGTGTACCAGGCTGTGTACCAGGCTGTGTACCAGACTGTGTACCAGACTGTGTACCAGACTGTGTACCAGGCTGTGTACCAGACTGTGTACCAGGCTGTGTACCAGACTGTGTACCAGACTGTGTACCAGACTGTGTACCAGACTGTGTACCAGACTGTGTACCAGACTGTGTACCAGACTGTGTACCAGACTGTGTACCAGACTGTGTACCAGGCTGTGTACCAGGCTGTGTACCAGACTGTGTACCAGACTGTGTACCAGACTGTGTACCAGACTGTGTACCAGACTGTGTACCAGACTGTGTACCAGACTGTGTACCAGGCTGTGTACCAGACTGTGTACCAGACTGTGTACCAGACTGTGTACCAGACTGTGTACCAGGCTGTGTACCAGACTGTGTACCAGACTGTGTACCAGACTGTGTACCAGACTGTGTACCAGACTGTGTACCAGACTGTGTACCAGACTGTGTACCAGACTGTGTACCAGACTGTGTACCAGACTGTGTACCAGACTGTGTACCAGACTGTGTACCAGACTGTGTACCAGACTGTGTACCAGACTGTGTACCAGACTGTGTACCAGACTGTGTACCAGACTGTGTACCAGACTGTGTACCAGACTGTGTACCAGACTGTGTACCAGACTGTGTACCAGACTGTGTACCAGACTGTGTACCAGACTGTGTACCAGACTGTGTACCAGACTGTGTACCAGACTGTGTACCAGACTGTGTACCAGACTGTGTACCAGACTGTGTACCAGACTGTGTACCAGACTGTGTACCAGACTGTGTACCAGACTGTGTACCAGACTGTGTACCAGACTGTGTACCAGACTGTGTACCAGACTGTGTACCAGACTGTGTACCAGACTGTGTACCAGACTGTGTACCAGACTGTGTACCAGACTGTGTACCAGACTGTGTACCAGACTGTGTACCAGACTGTGTACCAGACTGTGTACCAGACTGTGTACCAGACTGTGTACCAGACTGTGTACCAGACTGTGTACCAGACTGTGTACCAGACTGTGTACCAGACTGTGTACCAGACTGTGTACCAGACTGTGTACCAGACTGTGTACCAGACTGTGTACCAGACTGTGTACCAGACTGTGTACCAGACTGTGTACCAGACTGTGTACCAGACTGTGTACCAGACTGTGTACCAGACTGTGTACCAGACTGTGTACCAGACTGTGTACCAGACTGTGTACCAGACTGTGTACCAGACTGTGTACCAGACTGTGTACCAGACTGTGTACCAGACTGTGTACCAGACTGTGTACCAGACTGTGTACCAGACTGTGTACCAGACTGTGTACCAGACTGTGTACCAGACTGTGTACCAGACTGTGTACCAGACTGTGTACCAGACTGTGTACCAGGCTGTGTACCAGACTGTGTACCAGACTGTGTACCAGACTGTGTACCAGGCTGTGTACCAGACTGTGTACCAGACTGTGTACCAGACTGTGTACCAGACTGTGTACCAGACTGTGTACCAGACTGTGTACCAGACTGTGTACCAGACTGTGTACCAGACTGTGTACCAGACTGTGTACCAGACTGTGTACCAGACTGTGTACCAGACTGTGTACCAGACTGTGTACCAGACTGTGTACCAGACTGTGTACCAGACTGTGTACCAGACTGTGTACCAGACTGTGTACCAGACTGTGTACCAGACTGTGTACCAGACTGTGTACCAGACTGTGTACCAGACTGTGTACCAGACTGTGTACCAGACTGTGTACCAGACTGTGTACCAGACTGTGTACCAGACTGTGTACCAGACTGTGTACCAGACTGTGTACCAGACTGTGTACCAGACTGTGTACCAGACTGTGTACCAGACTGTATACCAGACTGTGTACCAGACTGTGTACCAGACTGTGTACCAGACCAGACTGTGTACCAGACTGTGTACCAGACTGTGTACTGTGTACCAGACTGTGTACCAGACTGTGTACCAGACTGTGTACCAGACTGTGTACCAGACTGTGTACCAGACTGTGTACCAGACTGTGTACCAGACTGTGTACCAGACTGTGTACCAGACTGTGTACCAGACTGTGTACCAGACTGTGTACCAGACTGTGTACCAGGCTGTGTACCAGACTGTGTACCAGACTGTGTACCAGACTGTGTACCAGACTGTGTACCAGGCTGTGTACCAGACTGTGTACCAGACTGTGTACCAGACTGTGTACCAGACTGTGTACCAGACTGTGTACCAGACTGTGTACCAGACTGTGTACCAGACTGTGTACCAGACTGTGTACCAGACTGTGTACCAGACTGTGTACCAGACTGTGTACCAGACTGTGTACCAGACTGTGTACCAGACTGTGTACCAGACTGTGTACCAGACTGTGTACCAGACTGTGTACCAGACTGTGTACCAGACTGTGTACCAGACTGTGTACCAGACTGTGTACCAGACTGTATACCAGACTGTGTACCAGACTGTGTACCAGACTGTGTACCAGACTGTGTACCAGACTGTGTACCAGACTGTGTACCAGACTGTGTACCAGACTGTGTACCAGACTGTGTACCAGACTGTGTACCAGACTGTGTACCAGACTGTGTACCAGACTGTGTACCAGACTGTGTACCAGACTGTGTACCAGACTGTGTACCAGACTGTGTACCAGACTGTGTACCAGACTGTGTACCAGACTGTGTACCAGACTGTGTACCAGACTGTGTACCAGACTGTGTACCAGACTGTGTACCAGACTGTGTACCAGACTGTGTACCAGACTGTGTACCAGGCTGTGTACCAGACTGTGTACCAGACTGTGTACCAGACTGTGTACCAGACTGTGTACCAGACTGTGTACCAGACTGTGTACCAGACTGTGTACCAGACTGTGTACCAGACTGTGTACCAGACTGTGTACCAGACTGTGTACCAGACTGTGTACCAGACTGTGTACCAGACTGTGTACCAGGCTGTGTACCAGGCTGTGTACCAGACTGTGTACCAGACTGTGTACCAGACTGTGTACCAGACTGTGTACCAGACTGTGTACCAGACTGTGTACCAGACTGTGTACCAGACTGTGTACCAGACTGTGTACCAGACTGTGTACCAGACTGTGTACCAGACTGTGTACCAGACTGTGTACCAGACTGTGTACCAGACTGTGTACCAGACTGTGTACCAGGCTGTGTACCAGACTGTGTACCAGACTGTGTACCAGACTGTGTACCAGGCTGTGTACCAGACTGTGTACCAGACTGTGTACCAGACTGTGTAACAGGCTGTGTACCAGACTGTGTAACAGGCTGTGTACCAGACTGTGTAACAGGCTGTGTACCAGACTGTGTACCAGACTGTGTACCAGGACATGTGTACCAGACTGTATACCAGGACATGTGTAACAGACTGTGTACCAGACTGTGTACCAGACTGTGCACTAGGAGATGTGTACCAGATTGTGTACAAGGACATGTGTACCAGACTGTGTACCAGGACATGTGTACCAGATTTTGTACCAGGACATGTGTACCAGACTGTGTACCAGGACATGTGTTCCAGACTGTGTACCAGGACATGTGTACCAGACAGTGTACCAGGACATGTGTAACAGACTGTGTACCAGGACATGAGTACCAGGACAAGTGTACCAGATTGTATACCAGGCTGTGTACCAGACTGTGTACCAGACTGTGTACCAGACTGTGTACCAGACTGTGTACCAGACTGTGTACCAGACTGTGTACCAGACTGTGTACCAGACTGTGTAACAGGCTGTGTACCAGACTGTGTACCAGACTGTGTACCAGACTGTGTAACAGGCTGTGTACCAGACTGTGTACCAGACTGTGTACCAGACTGTGTAACAGGCTGTGTACCAGACTGTGTAACAGGCTGTGTACCAGACTGTGTACCAGACTGTGTACCAGGACATGTGTACTAGATTGTGTACCAGGACATGTGTACCAGACTGTGTACCAGGACATGTGTACTAGACTGTGTACCAGGACATGTGTACCAGACTGTGCACTAGGAGAAGTGTACCAGATTGTGTACAAGGACATGTGTACCAGACTGTGTACCAGGACATGTGTACCAGATTGTGTACCAGGACATGTGTACCAGACTGTGTACCAGGACATTTGTACCAGACTGTGTACCAGGACATGTGTTCCAGACTGTGTACCAGGACATGTGTACCAGACTGTGTACCAGGACATGTGTACCAGGACAAGTGTACCAGATTGTATACCGTGACATGTGTACCAGATTGTGTACCAGGACATGTGTACCAAACTGTGTGCCAGGACATGTGTACCAGATTGTGTACCAGGACATGTGTACCAGACTGTGTACCAGGACATGTGTACCAGATTGTGTACTAGGACATGTGTACCAGATTGTGTACCAGTACATGTGTACCTGGACATGTGTACCAGACTGTGGGCCAGAACATGTGTAGCAGATTGTGTTCCAGGACATGTGTACCAGACTGTGTACCAGGACATGTGTACCAGACTGTGTACCAGGACATGTGTACCAGACTGTGTACCAGGACATGTGTACCAGACTGTGTAACAGGACATGTGTACCAGACTGTGTACCAGGACATGTGTACCAGACTGTGTACCAGGACATGGGTACCAGACTGTGTACCAGGACATGGGTACCAGACTGTGTACCAGGACATGGGTACCAGACTGTGTACCAGGACATGGGTACCAGACTGTGTACCAGGACATGGGTACCAGACTGTGTACCAGGACATGGGTAACAGACTATGTACCAGGACATGGGTACCAGACTGTGTACCAGGACATGGGTACCAGACTGTGTACCAGGACATGGGTACCAGACTGTGTACCAGGACATGGGTACCAGACTATGTACCAGGACATGTGTACCAGACTGTGTACCAGGACATGTGTACCAGACTGTGTACCAGGACATGGGTACCAGACTGTGTACCAGGACATCTACCCTAGAAGAGCCAGGATGTGTTCGAGAGACAGAAGATTTAAGCATTCAGGAAGTTAGTAATAAATGTTGATAACCGATATCTTATCCTCATTGCTTAAAGTTTAACCAGGATTCAACCTCAATATCTTGCAATGTCACGTGTTGATGACCTCACGATGGTATAAAGACAAGCTCTTTATTGTCCAGTTTTCTCTGAGGATTTATTCATATGCAAAGTTCCAGGAGTTTGAAAATATGCAAGTCATCCTGGAACAATGCACCATGGCGTGCTTCAAGAAAATGTCAACCGAGGATGTCACTAGACATCTGTAGGTAGAAGCTATTAAACGGAGGGACAGTGAGAGGCGACGCATTGCAGGCAGCAATAATGACGCAGTAACTATATACATTATTTTCAACTCCAGCGGTTTCATCAACGTTGCAAATTTTTAAAACATTTTCATAAGAGACAAGATCAGAACATGTGCAGTCTTCCCTCAGGAAGCTGGAGTATATAGTGAATAATTACCATATATATATATATATATATATATATATATATATATATATATATATATATATATATATATATATATATATATATATATATATATATATATATATATATATATATATATATATATATATATATATATATATATATATATATATATATATATATATATATAGGTAGTAGGTTGGTAGACAGCAACCACCCAGGGAAGTACTACCGTCCTGCCAGATGACTGTGAAACAGAAACCTGTAACTGTTTTGCATGATGGTAGGATTGCTGGTTTCCTTTTCTGTCTCATAAACACGCTAGATAACAGGGATATCTTGCTACTCCTACTTACACTTTGGTCACACTTCACAGACACGCACATGCATATATATATATATATATATATACATACATCTAGGTTTTTCACCTTTTTCTAAATAGCTCTTGTTCCTCTTTATTTCTTCTATTGTCCATGGGAAAGTGGAAAAGAATCTTTCCTCTGTAAGCCATGCGTGTCGTATGAGGCGACTAAAATGCCGGGAGCAATGGGCTAGTAACCCCTTCTCCTGTAGACATTTACTAAAAAAGAGAAGAAGAAAAACTTTATAAAACTGGGATGCTTAAATGTGCGTGGATGTAGTGCGGATGACAAGAAACAGATGATTGCTGATGTTATGAATGAAAAGAAGTTGGATGTCCTGGCCCTAAGCGAAACAAAGCTGAAGGGGGTAGGGGAGTTTCGGTGGGGGGAAATAAATGGGATTAAATCTGGAGTATCTGAGTGAGTTAGAGCAAAGGAAGGGGTAGCAGTAACGTTGAATGATCAGTTATGGAAGGAGAAAAGAGAATATGAATGTGTAAATTCAAGAATTATGTGAATTAAAGTAAAGGTTGGATGCGAGAAGTGGGTCTTCATTAGCGTGTATGCACCTGGAGAAGAGAGGAATGCAGAGGAGAGAGAGAGATTTGGGAGATGTTAAGTGAATGTATAGGAGCCTTTGAACCAAGTGAGAGAGTAATTGTGGTAGGGGACCTGAATGCTAAAGTAGGAGAAACTTTTAGAGAGGGTGTGGTAGGTAAGTTTGGGGTGCCAGGTGTAAATGATAATGGGAGCCCTTTGATTGAACTTTGTATAGAAAGGGGTTTAGTTATAGGTAATACATATTTTAAGAAAAAGAGGATAAATAAGTATACAAGATATGATGTAGGGCGAAATGACAGTAGTTTGTTGGATTATGTATTGGTAGATAAAAGACTGTTGAGTAGACTTCAGGATGTACATGTTTATAGAGGGGCCACAGATATATCAGATCACTTTCTAGTTGTAGCTACACTGAGAGTAAAAGGTAGATGGGATACAAGGAGAATAGAAGCATCAGGGAAGAGAGAGGTGAAGGTTTATAAACTAAAAGAGGAGGCAGTTAGGGTAAGATATAAACAGCTATTGGAGGATAGATGGGCTAATGAGAGCATAGGCAATGGGGTCGAAGAGGTATGGGGTAGGTTTAAAAATGTAGTGTTAGAGTGTTCAGCAGAAGTTTGTGGTTACAGGAAAGTGGGTGCAGGAGGGAAGAGGAGCGATTGGTGGAATGATGATGTGAAGAGAGTAGTAAGGGAGAAAAAGTTAGCATATGAGAAGTTTTTACAAAGTAGAAGTGATGCAAGGAGGGAAGAGTATATGGAGAAAAAGAGAGAGGTTAAGAGAGTGGTGAAGCAATGTAAAAAGAGAGCAAATGAGAGAGTGGGTGAGATGTTATCAACAAATTTTGTTGAAAATAAGAAAAAGTTTTGGAGTGAGATTAACAAGTTAAGAAAGCCTAGAGAACAAATGGATTTGTCAGTTAAAAATAGGAGAGGAGAGTTATTAAATGGAGAGTTAGAGGTATTGGGAAGATGGAGGGAATATTTTGAGGAATTGTTAAATGTTGATGAAGATAGGGAAGCTGTGATTTCGTGTATAGGGCAAAGGAGGAACAACATCTTGTAGGAGTGAGGAAGAGCCAGTTGTGAGTGTGGGGGAAGTTCGTGAGGCAGTAGGTAAAATGAAAGGGGGTAAGGTAGCCGGGATTGATGGGATAAAGATAGAAATGTTAAAAGCAGGTGGGGATATAGTTTTGGAGTGGTTGGTGCAATTATTTAATAAATGTATGGAAGAGGGTAAGGTACCTAGGGATTGGCAGAGAGCATGCATAGTTCCTTTGTATAAAGGCAAAGGGGATAAAAGAGAGTGCAAAAATTATAGGGGGATAAGTCCGTTGAGTATACCTGGCAAAGTGTATGGTAGAGTTATTATTGAAAGAATTAAGAGTAAGACGGAGAATAGGATAGCAGATGAACAAGGAGGCTTTAGGAAAGGTAGGGGGTGTGTGGACCAGGTGTTTACAGTGAAACATATAAGTGAACAGTGTTTAGATAAGGCTAAAGAGGTCTTTGTGGCATTTATGGATTTGGAAAAGGCGTATGACAGGGTGGATAGGGGGCCAATGTGGCAGATGTTGCAGGTGTATGGTGTAGGAGGTAGGTTACTGAAAGCAGTGAAGAGTTTTTACGAGGATAGTGAGGCTCAAGTATGTAGGAAAGAGGGAAATTACTTCCCAGTAAAAGTAGGCCTTAGACAAGGATGTGTGATGTCACCGTGGTTGTTTAATATATTTATAGATGGGGTTGTAAGAGAAGTAAATGCGAGGGTCTTGGCAAGAGGCGTGGAGTTAAAAGATAAAGAATCACACATAAAGTGGGAGTTGTCACAGTTGCTCTTTGCTGATGACACTGTGCTCTTGGGAGATTCTGAAGAGAAGTTGCAGAGATTGGTGGATGAATTTGGTAGGGTGTGCAAAAGAAGAAAATTGAAAGTGAATACAGGAAAGAGTAAGGTTATGAGGATAACAAAAAGATTAGGTGATGAAAGATTGGATATCAGATTGTAGGGAGAGAGTATGGAGGAGGTGAATGTATTCAGATATTTGGGAGTGGACGTGTCAGCGGATGGGTCTATGAAAGATGAGGTGAATCATAGAATTGACGAGGGGAAAAGGGTGAGCGGTGCACTTAGGAGTCTGTGGAGACAATGAGCTTTGTCCTTGGAGGCAAAGAGGGGAATGTATGAGAGTATAGTTTTACCAACGCTCTTATATGGGTGTGAAGCATGGGTGATGAATGTTGCAGCGAGGAGAAGGCTGGAGGCAGTGGAGATGTCATGTCTGAGAGCAATGTGTGGTGTGAATATAATGCAGAGAATTCGTAGTTTGGAAGTTAGGAGGAGGTGCGGGATTACCAAAACTGTTGTCCAGAGGGCTGAGGAAGGGTTGTTGAGGTGTTTCGGACATGTGGAGAGAATGGAGCGAAACAGAATAACTTCAAGAGTGTATCAGTCTGAAGTTGAAGGAAGGCGGGGTAGGGGTCGGCCTAGGAAAGATTGGAGGGAGGGGGTAAAGGAGGTTTTGTGTGCGAGGGGCTTGGACTTCCAGCAGGCATGCGTGAGCGTGTTTGATAGGAGTGAATGGAGACAAATGGTTTTTAATACTTGACGTGCTGTTGGAGTGTGAGCAAAGTAACATTTATGAAGGAGTTCAGGGAAACCGGCAGGCCGGACTTGAGTCCTGGAGATGGGAAGTACAGTGCCTGCACTCTGAAGGAGGGGTGTTAATGTTGCAGTTTAAAAACTGTAGTGTAAAGCACGCTTCTGGCAAGACAGTGATGGAGTGAATGATGGTGAAAGTTTTTCTTTTTCGGGCCACCCTGCCTTGGTGGGAATCGGCCAGTGTGATAATAATTATATATATATATATATATATATATATATATATATATATATATATATATATATATATATATATATATATATATATATATATATATATATATATATATATATATATATATATATAACTTGCGATTTTGGCTTAAATAGCAGCATATTCTTGCCGAATAAGGCAAGCGAAAAACATGTGTATGCAATTATTTTGCAAAAATCATTCTAAACTTAACGAAAAAGAAATATTTCATTGTGACTGTTTATCATTAAATTATTCTAAACTTATCTTAAATATATTTAGTTGGATTAGGCTAAATTAAATTGTGCTTCTTATAGTAAGGTTTTCTAAGATTCTTTTGGAAAAAATTATTAATTTTTACGTTAACACAAATGGAAAAAAAAATATATATTTAAACGTATAAGAGAAAATTTCAGAAAGGACTTAATTTTAAATGAGTTCCTGCTAGACGAATGGTTGAGTGAACCGACACGTTGATAACTTAGACACATGGGCAACTCTTGGGTATCGTTATTGAGGAAATGTTTCGCCACACAGTGGCTTCATCAGTCCATACGTAGGAGAAACTTGAAGAACAGGAGAAGAATATGCCGTATTCTATTCAAGATTGATGGACTGATCACATCGACTCAAGGTTGAGGGACTGATTACCTCATTCTTCTCCTGTTCTTCACGATTCTCCTTTGTATGGACTGATGAAGCCACTGTGTGGCGAAACATTTCCTCAATAAAGACACCCAACAGTTGGACATGTGTCTAATTTATTAACGAGGTCTTGCTAATTAACCAGTTTTACCTATTCGGCACCACATATAAATTTACTAACTGATCTCGTACCAACGATTCCAAGTTTGGAATATTTCAGGAAATTTTCAAATTCATGGTTGTTGAGGTTAATGGTTATCATCACTTTATATAATACATCTTCAAGAAGCTGATCAATTAAGTTATTCTACCTAAGATGCATCAGTCTATAAATATTAAAGTTGTTCACAAGTAAACTTAAAACACAACCTGATTTAGCATGAATAAAAAAATCACATTATTTCACTCTCTGCTGTTTTAAAATTTTTGTGGCAACTTTTTCAAAATCCTGAACCTCCGACACCGAGAGTTTTGGTGGTTATCTGAGATATTTCACGATGTTGGGAAACAGTTCAGGTGGTCAGTGTTCGAAGAATTTTGTCCCCGTTACCGTTAACAAGCCTTGAAAATTTGAGGGCGATTAAATGAGGCATTTTCGAATTATAAGCAAAATAATATAAAAGTTGAAGTAAAAAGAAAAAAAAAGATTCAGACGGCGTAAAACACAAGTGAAAAAAAAAATCTAGAAAAATATAATAATAAGTATAAAATAGTGAGAGGTGGAGGTGGGAAGCTGCACAGTTCTGAAGATTGATCTCACGGTGTCGCTGGCGCCATCTTGTCTCCTGCGGTTTCTCACTATGATTTTTCGGAAACGTTTCTTCAATAGATTTCTTAACGTTTTAGCTGAAGAATATCAGTTCTTATAGACAAGATCTGAGATGACATAGTGATCTGTTCATTTAAGAAAACTGTTTATGGTCAACATAAAACGATTGTTAGATTATGCGGAGAAGAATCAACCTGTTATACTCGTTCTTATGTTTCACTAATTGTGCTGCTTACCAGCACACACACACACACACACACACACACACACACACACACACACACACACACACACACACACACACACACACACACACACACACACACACACACACACACACACACACACACACACACACACACACACACACACACACACACACACACACACACACACACACACACACACACACACACACACACACACACACACACACACACACACACACACACACACACACACACACACACACGCACGCACATTATCCACAGAACACACACAAAAATTAATTTGAGAAAAATGACTCTCTACTGTAAATTGGCAAATCCACCACAATGTTGACCCTGCAAGTATACGCAAGAACATACACCATGCCAGGTACACACACACGCACATACATCATTCCACGTAATCACACACGCACATACATCATTCCACATAAACACACACGCACATACATCATTCCACGTAATCACACACGCACATACATCATTCCACATAAACACACACGCACATACATCATTCCACGTAAACACACAAGCAAATACATCATTCAACGTAAACACACAAGCACATACATCATTCCACATAACACACAAGCACATACATCATTCCACGTAAACACACAAGCACATACATCATTCCACATAAACACACAAGCACATACATCATTCCACGTAAACACACAAGCACATACATCATTCCACATAAACACACAAGCACATACATCATTCCACATAAACACACAAGCACATACATCATTCCACATAAACACACAAGCACATACATCATTCCACATAAACACACAAGCACATACATCATTCCACGTAAACACACAAGCACATACATCATTCCACATAAACACACAAGCACATACATCATTCCACATAAACACACAAGCACATACATCATTCCACGTAAACACACAACCACATACATCATTCCACATAAACACACAAGCACATACATCATTCCACGTAAACACACAAGCACATACATCATTCCACATAAACACACAAGCACATACATCATTCCACATAAACACACAAGCACATACATCATTCCACATAAACACACAAGCACATACATCATTCCACGTAAACAGACAAACACATCTACCACCTCATATGGTATAAACCTTGGTAATAAATACCGACAAGTTGGTTTAGAAAGACACGTAAGCAAACACTATAACATATTTATTAGAAAACGTTTCGGTCCTGGGACCTTGATCACTTCTAACATACAGAGGTAGAAAGACATTATATATATAGGCGGAGAGTGAGGTGTGACGCACGTGACCTGAGGAATGTCATAAGAACATAAGAACATTGTAGAAGGCCTACTGGCCCATGCGAGGCAGGTCCTTATCAAAACAACCTCTGCCTATGATAAGGACGGGTAGACGATGAAATCATGTGACTCCTGTGTTGTTGGGTTGGTGCTGCTTAAGTATCATGTATGCCAATGTTTTTGAAATTTTGTAGTTTCCAGTGTTGCGTTCTATAGTGTCGGTGACGGCGATTAGTGAGGCTTCTAGGCACCGTCGGCGTCTGATACCTTCCACCGGCTTACCACACGACCAAACATGATTATTAATGCAATGAGGCAATGAAATCTAATTTCTCGTTGGTGAAATAGGAAGACAAATAGAATGGGGAGGAAGGTAAGAAAAAGCAACAGTGTACGATGGACCAAAAGTATATGGAAAAACACTCAAAATAGACATAAGAGAAAGTGGCGGTGAAAATACATCAAGATTTGGGAAGATAAATTTTCTTCGGCATTCCTACCATTTACCTAGGTCAGTTACTTGCTTTATCTTGTCCTCAGATTTCCTCCGCTACTAACTGTGACTTGTGAAGCAAGTACATAAGTAAATTTGAATCTTTTTAAAGCGAATTTCCCCATTTTTTTGTTCTTATGTTTCTCCAGTATTCTTGTGCCACACGATACACTTCCATAACGGTGATGCGTTGATGGTGATGAAGGGTGGCGGACTGGTTGTGAGGCGTTGGTGATGGTGAAGGAAGGTGGCGGACTGGTTGTGAGGTTTTGATGATGGTGAAGGAAGGTGGCGGACTGGTTGTGAGGTTTTGATGATGGTGAAGGAAGGTGGCGGACTGGTTGTGAGGCGTTGGTGATGGTGAAGGAAGGTGGCGGACTGGTTGTGAGGTTTTGATGATGGTGAAGGAAGGTGGCGGACTGGTTGTAAGGCGTTGGTGATGGTGATGATGGATAATTATGGTGGCGAACTTTCGATGAGGGTGATGGACTGGCGGTGAGTATAACGGACTGGTGGTGAGTGTGATGGCCTGGGACTGGTGGTGAGAGTGATGGACTGGTGGTGAGAGTGATGGACTGGTGGTGAGAAAGATGGATTGGTGGTGAGAGTGATGGAATGGTGGTGAGAGTGATGGACTGGTGGTGAGAGTGATAGACTGGTGGTGAGGGTGGTGGACTCGTGGTGAGAGTGTTGGACAGGTGGTGAGGGTGATGGACTGCTAGTGAGACTAATGGACTGGTGGCGTGGGTGATGGACTCCTGGTGAGAGAAATGGACTGGTGGATAGGGTGATGAGTCTGGTGGTGAAGGTGATGGACTGGTGGTGAGGGTGATGGACTGCTGGTGAGGGTGATGGACTGCTGGTGAGAGTAATGGACTGGTGGCGTGGGTGATGGACTGGTGGTGAGGGTGATGGACTGGTGGTGAGAGTGATGGATAGGTGGAGAGGGTGATTAGTCTGGTGGTGAGGGTGATGGACTGGTGGTGAGGGTGATGGACTGCTGGTGAGGGTGATGGACTGGCGATAAGGGTGATGGGCTGGTGGCGAGGGTGAAGAGTCTGGTGCTGAGGGTGATGGACTGGTGGCGAGGGTGATGGACTGGTGGTGAGGGTGATGGACTGGTGCTGAGGGTGATGGACTGGTGGCGAGGGTGATGGACTGGTGCTGAGGGTGATGGACTGGTGGCGAGGGTGATGGACTGGTGGTGAGGGTGATGGACTTGCGGTGAGGGTGATGGACTGGCAGTGAGGACAATGGACTGGTGGTGAGGGTGAAGGACTGGTGGTGAGGGGGAAGTACTGGTGGTGAGGGTGATGGACTTGCGGTGAGGGTGATGGACTGGTGGTGAGGGTGATGGACTGGTGGTAAGGGTGAAGGAGTGGTGGTGATGGTGATGGACTTGTGGTGAGGGTGAGGAATGGTGGTGAGGGTGAAGGACTGGTGGTGAGGATGATGAACTGGCAGTAAGGATTATGGGCTGGGTGTGATGGTGATGGACTGTTGGTGAGGGTGACGAACAGATGGTGAGGGTGATGAACAGGAGGTGAGGGTGATGAACTGGCGGTGAGGGTGATGGTCTGGTGGTGACGGTGATGGTCTGGTGGTGACGGTGATGGTCTGGTAGTGAGGGTGATGGACTGGTGGTGAGGGTGATGGTCTGGTGGTGAGGGTGATGGTCTTGTAGTGAGGGTGATGGACTGGTGGTGAGGGTGATGGACTGGTGGTGAGGGTGATGGACTTGTGGTGAGGGTGATGGTTTGGTGGTGAGGGTGATGGACTTGTAGTGAGGGTGATGGACTTGTGGTGAGGGTGATGGACTGGTGGTGAGGGTGATGGTCTTGTAGTGAGGGTGATGGACTTGTGGTGAGGGTGATGGACTGGTGGTGAGGGTGATGGTCTGGTGGTGAGGGTGATGGACTGGTGGTGAGGGTGATGGACTGGTGGTGAGGGTGATGGACTCCTGGTGAGAGAAATGGACTGGTGGATAGGGTGATGAGTCTGGTGGTGAAGGTGATGGACTGGTGGTGAGGGTGATGGACTGCTGGTGAGGGTGATGGACTGGTGGCGAGGGTGATGGACTGGTGGTGAGGGTGATGGACTGGTGGTGAGGGTGATGGACTGGTGGTGAGGGTGATGAACTGGTGGCGAGGGTGATGGACTGGTGGGGAGGGTGATGGACTGGTGGGGAGGGTGATGGACTGGTGGGGAGGGTGATGGACTGGTGGCGAGGGTGATGGACTGGTGGGGAGGGTGATGGACTGCTGGTGTGGGTGATGGGCTGTTGGGGATGGTGATGGACTGGTGGTGTGGGTGGACTGGTGGTGAGGGTGATGGACTGGTGGTGAGGGTGATGAACTGCTGGCGAGGGTGATGGACTGGTGGTGAGGGTGATGGACTGGTGGTGTGGGTGATGGACTGGTGGTGTGGGTGATGGACTGGTGGGGAGGGTGATGGACTGGTGGTGAGAGTGATGGACTGGTGGTGAAGCTGATGAACAGGTGGTGAGGGTGATGAACTGATGGTCAGGATGATGGACTGGTGGTCAGGATGATGGACTGGTGGGATGGGTGAAGGACTGTGTTTCCAGAAGTCCATCTGTGTCCCCACAGATGAACTCCCTTCCTCACTTCCCTTGCTGGTGATGGTGTTGTGGTGAGAGTGAAGTACTGGTGGTGAGGGTGATGGACAGGTGGTGAGGGTGATGGACTGATGATGAGGGTGATGGATTGGTGTATGTGATGGACTGGAGGGAAGGGTGATGGACGGGTGGTGTGGGTGATGGACTGGTGGTGTGGGTCATAGACTGGTGGTGAGGGTGACTGACTGGTGGTGAGGGTGATGGACTGGTGGAGAAGGTGATGGGCTATTTCTGAGGGTGAATGACTGATGGTGTAGGTGATGGACTGGTGGGGAGGGTGAAGGACTGTGTTTCCAGAAGTCCATGTGCGTCCCCTAAGATGAACTTCCTTCCTCACTTCCCTTGCTGGTGATGGTGTTGTGGTGAGGGTGAAGGACTGGTGGCGAGGGTGAACGAATGGTGGAGAGTGTGAAGGACTCTTGATGAGGGTGATGGACTGGTGGGGAGGGTGAAGGACAGTGTTTCCGGAAGTTCATTTGTGTCCCCTCAGATGAACTCCCTTCCTCACTTCCCTTGCTGGTGGTGTTGTGGTGAGGGTGAAGGACTGGTGGTGAGGGTGATGGACTGGTGGTGAGGGTGATGAACTGGTGGTGTGGGTGATGGACTGACGGTGAGGGTGATGGATTGGTGGTGAGGGTGATCGACTGGTGGAGAGGGTGATGGACTGGTGGGGAGGGTGATGGACTGGTGGTGTGGGTGATGGACTGGTGGGGAGGGTGATAGACTGGTGGTGAGGGTGATGGACTGGTGGTGTTGGTGATGAAATGGTGGTGAGGATGATGGACTGGTGGTGAGGGTGATGGACTCGTGGTAAGTGTGATGGTC